>NC_058132.1:90913548-90984467 GCF_016433145.1 Gracilinanus agilis
CTTCTTAGGCCACCCGCTTATAGGCATTTGACTCAGGGGACCAAAAAGAGGTAGAGCCAAGGGAAGTCCCAGTCCTTCCTCCTCTCCTGCAGGAAATAGCAGGTTTAGTCCCCCAGGAGGTGGCTCACATCTAAATTAATATGCAACTGTCCCTGGAGAATGTGGCTATTAGTCATTCTACTTTGAGAGTCAGTACTCTCTTCTTGGTCCCAAAGGCCTGAGCCCCCACATCTTAACTGGAACTTCTTTAGGACCCATATCTCTAACCACTTTATTCTTTGGGCACCAAGAAAAGCTGGGAAGAGAGCCAAAAGACAACAGAAAAAACTACAGGTTAAATATATTTAGAACACTGGTTGTCACCAAAGATAGATAGAGAAATCTCATGAGCATAATTAATTGCAAATTGTAGAATAACTGATCTGGAAATGACCTTAGACCAAAGAATGTTAGCCCCAAAAGGATCTTAGAGATCATCTAGTTCCTTCCCCTCATTTGACAGATAAGGAAACTGAGTCCCAAAATACCTTCACCTTTTACTTGTCCCTGGGCTAGTTAGGACTCCAGTCCCTTTCGACTTCTGACTTCCGGTCCATTGCTTTTTCCATAAACTATCCTGCCTCCCTAATTAAGGCTTGACTTTTGGTATTTTTAGAAAATGTCCAAGCTTTTTGTTTTCCCTTAAGTCAAAGGAAGGTTGGAATATCAGTTGTCCTAAAATAAGCCAAAAGAATGAAGCTCTTCACATTGCTGATTCAAGTAGCAACCAAGAAAGCTAGTATACTTTAAGACTGCATTAATAGAAGCATAGTGTCTTAGCCAAAGGGATCTAAGTGTTCTGCTCTTTTGTACTCTTATCAGACTACAGCTGGAGAATTATTTTTTTTTAAACCTTTACCTTCTGTCTTAGGATTGATAATGAACATCATTTCTGAGGCAGAAGAGCAATACAGGCAAGGCAAGTGACTTACCTAGGGTCATATAGCTAGTGTGATAATTAGATTAAGTCTACCTTGCCCATCTTTAGATTTAATCACCAAAGGTGAGAACTCCTCTAATTCTGGGAGGTCCATAACCCAAGGGTGCTAGAGTCAACTAACCTGCCCCCTAGGCGGTCTTATGAGAATTGTCTGTTGTGATTGGACATGCAAATTAGGAGGGAGGGACAGGAAGTGACACATAAGCGACCCCTTTAAAAGGAGAAGATCCTCAGTCAGCTGAGGTCTTGGGTGGAAGACAGCATCGAGTGAGGCTGTGACTGGTTTGTTGAAGGGGACCTGAGGGAGCTTTGCTGGTTCTTGACCGAGACTTCCATGTAAGTTAAGCTGACTCTCTTTCTCTTTCTGGAGGCTCTACCCTCAGGGAGGCCTCTCTGACCTAATTGTAAATGGCCTTGTGGCTAAAAGCCTTGTTTAATTAACCTCTGTGCCCCAACTGCTGGGCCTCCAAATCCTTACCTGGTCCGGGCCTCTAGTCCAGGCCAGAGTTTCTCTCTCTCTCAATTCCCTACCTTCAACTTTCCTAAATGTAAATAAAAGTCAGTTTTGACTTGAGATTATTCCTTAATTGGGAAAATTTCCCCTGGTGACCACCTTTTAATATATTGAACCCATAAAACCCCTTTCTATCCCATATATTAGGAAGTGTCTGAGGCCACATTTGAACCCAGGACCTCCCACCTCTAGGCTTTGGAGTATATTCAGAATATGGACAAACTAGAGCATGGCCAAAGAAAAATAATAAGGTTAGGAAAGGGACTCAAAATTAGGTCATAGGTAAAACAACTGAAGGACCTGAAAATGTTTAACCTTTGAGGAGAGAGGATTGATGTGGGGCTGAGGTGAAGGTAGGGGTGAGAGTATGTGAGATAACAGATCTCTAAATGTCAGAAGAGAATGATTATGAAGAAAAAGGATTAGACTTGTGCTTTATCCCAGCAACTTTTATCCATTATCTTAATCCTGAAGGTCAAGCAGAATAAATTAATTTATGTTCAGCTGAAATCTAAAAAGAATTTGTCTCTAAGAATCCTTATTATTTATTATTATATATATAATATATATTATAATATTATATAATATTATTATTATATTATCCTTATTAAACTCTGAAAATCTTCAATACTAGGAAACACAAAGGAACTCATTGATATAATCCTCCCAGCCTAAAGTCCTGGTTGATTGGTACACTACAAATGTATATTAGCTACTCTCCACTTGGCCCCCAATGTGGAAGACAATCCTTCTGCTTCTTCTTGATTGATTCTGTATCCCACTCTAGAGTTTTTTATCCATCTACATGTCAGTATGGACAATGTTGTTGTCAATTAGTTCTGTCTAACTCTTTGTGATTCCCTTTGTGGTTTTCTTGGCAAAGATACTGGAATGGTTTGTCATTTCCTTCTCCAGTTCATTTTATAGAGTTAAGGAACTTGTACGAGGTCATACAGCTACTAAGTGTCTGCAGCCAGATTTGAGCTCAGGGAAAATGAGCCTTCTTGACTTCAGGCTCCATACTCTATCCATTGCACTACCTAGCTATCCAGAGTACTAAACATGGGCATATTTAATCCATCTTTTTCTTTTTTATTTGTTTTTATTCTCTGGATGACTATTTAGGCCAGAAAAATAGGGCTCTTATTTAGGAGATACTGTATCATTTCAGTGTTGATGGAATTAGCACAATGCCATGTGCAAATAGAAGCATCTTAGAGGACCTCACTATTCAAAATATATGATTCTTTTTCCATTTGGATTCTGCACTAGATATTCTTCTTAACAGTGACAAAAACAAACTTGGCAAGTATATATGCAGCCCCTGATGCCCATTTCATGCTGGACTTCCAGAAAGTCATCTAAATTGGAGGTAAATTTGGGGTCAAAGTTTATTCGAAATGATAATTTATGAGCTCCCACCAGTTTGTTTACTTTTATTAGGTCAACCAATGAATACACACACACACACACACACACACACACACACACACACACAGAGTCAGGCATGTCTGATTCTTCATGACTTCATTTGGGGTTTTCTTGGCAAAGATACTGGAGTGGTTTGCCTTTTCCTTCTCCACCTTGTTTTATAAATGAGGGAGCTGAGGCAAAGAGGGTTAAATGACTTGCCCAGGGTCATACAGTTAGTATCTGAGGCCAGAATTATACTCAGGTCTTCCTAACTCCAAGACTGCACTCTATCCACTGAGCCACCTTGCTCCCCAGTGAACATGTTACTTAAAAGTAAAAAAGATTTAATTTTACAGCAGAGTAAAACAAGTAATGAGAAAGATCTTCTCCATAAGCACAGGGGGGTACACAGACTCTCACAGTTATATCACTAATACTATGGTAGAGCACATGAAAGGAACATGTGTGATCAAAGAATATAGGGAATGTATATGACTGGGTCATGCATGTAGCTGAATCAACTCATCCCTCCAACACAGAGAACCCAGCCTTCTAAAATCCATTGATCTGGGGTCCTCTGCTTATCTTTGGTTTCTTTCTTTCTGCTAGGTGTCAGTAGCTCTTACTGCTGGCTTGTGAAAGCACAACGGTTATAGTTATGCAGTTCTCAGACCACCATACCCAGCCAGCCAGAAAGAGAAACTCTTAAGTATTTTAAATCTGTCCTTTAAGATAATTTTCTCCTACAACTGCTTTTTAGTTTTTCTGGATGCCTTCTTTCTGAAAAAATTTCCAGATGATTTGTAATCTCAACCCCATTGTAAGAAGGCAATCCAAATACTCCTCCCTACTTAATTTTCTCTTTTCCAGACATCCTCTCCTCAAGCCTACCACAGCCCACCTTCTCAGCTAAGGAGCTTGCCTCTTATCTCACTAAAACAAATCAAAGCCATTCATTACAAGTTCTTTTTTCCCCTCTTCTCATCTTACATATCTTGATGTTATCCTTCATTATTTCCCTTGCTCCAGTCTCTAATAAAGAGGTAGAACTTCTCAAGGCCAAGCTGATCCCTTATCTTCTTATCTTTCTAGCAGATTGTCCCCATTGTCATCACCTCTTCTAATCTTAATTTTTTCCTAATTTTCTAGTTTTTTTGCTGTTACCAAGTCTCCTCCGACTTTATGCTACTAGGGCAAAGCCTTCTTTAAAGACTAGTTTCCAGGAAAACGAAGCTGGTAGCAATGGAATAAAAAGACAATTACCAAAATAAACAAATTAAAATTTGAAATTTAAAAAAGGCTATTACCATGAACCCTACATATGGAATCATCTAAGACTGAAGGAGAAATTTCTAGGAACTCCTGGGTCCCTTATTCTAAAAATTATGACCCTTAAGGGCAAGAAGTAGCCTTATGAGGGGAAAGGGATGAGAAGTTGGAACCAAAGAGAAATAAAGGCTTACTATAAGGTTAGTAATCTCAGTATGCACTACTCTTAGTCTAGCCCAGTGATTCCCAAAATGGGCATTACTGCCCCCTGGTGGGTGCTACAGCGATCTAGGGAAGTGGTGATGGCCACAGGTGCATTTATCTTTCCTATTAATTACTATTAAAGTTTTTAAAAATTAATTTTCAGGGGGTTAAGTAATATATTTTTTCTGGAAAAGGGGCAGTAGGCCAAAAAAAGTTTGGGAACCACTGATCTAGCCCCTCTATCCACCCAGGGTACAGGTAGCCTATGGATATCAGTTCTGTTTGGCACTGGCATAAATCATGCCCCACCCACATATCTATGATGAAGATGCTTTGGCACTTGGCTCCAGATCCTATTGGTTGGAGTGGAAAGGATAAAGCAGTATTAAAGCCTTATCCCCACAATTCCACAGGGAATTATAGGAGCAATTGAATACCCTAATAAATGTCAGTGAGGAAGGAGAAAAGGGACCAGGCTAAGGAAGGGAAGTGATAAACTATAGGGATGGCATGGAAATTTAGAGGTCAGAGTAGAGCCCTAACTCTTAAAGCAGGAGCTATTTTTCTTTTCCTTTGTATCCCCAACACGTCACATGATACTTGACAGACAATAAGCGGTTAATAAATGCTTGTTGCCTGTCTGTTATACCAACAAGCAATATGATAGCCTGGATCTTTTAATGAACACTACAGAGGAAGCAGTGGAGAGTAGTAGGTTAAGCCCTGGGCTCGGAATCAGAAAAATTGGTTCTCCTTGAAAGGGATTCACCATTATTGGAAGGCCTCAAGTGATGGCTAAATGATCACTTGTCAGGGATAATGTAGAAAGGATTCCAGTTCAGGTACAGGATGAACTAGGCCAGGGGTATCAAACAAACACATGGCTACCAATAGGCCCAATGCTGAACCAGATTAAAATGTAATTAGAAATTATTTAGCAAAATAAATAAAGATAAAATGTAACATAGATCATGTTAATATATACTTTTTAAAGTCTCTATGTGGGGGCAACTGGATAACGCAGTGGATAGAGTGCCAGGCCTGGAGTCAGGAAGACCTGGGTTCAAATCTGGCCTTACATACTTTATAGCTGTGTGACCCTGGGCAAATTACCTAACCCTGCTTGCCTTTAAATAAATTAATTTAATTAAATCAATATGTAATCAGCAGGGATCCTTCTGTAGGATTTAATGAACCCTGTTTCTGTTTGAATTTGATATCCTTGAGGTTCTAGGATCACCCAAAGGGACACAGTTCCTAGTCCCAGCTCTGCTACTAGGTAAATGAGGGGCCTAATGCCAGGAAAAAATAAAGTGCTATATAGGCTGGATGATTATAAATCACCTTTTATAGAGAAGGAAAATGGTGGGGGTGGGGGTGGGAGTGGGGGAGTGGATTAAGACTATGTAGAAATTTGAGTTTCAGAATCAGCATGAGGGATTTCACTTCTCTGTGTTTATATTTCATTCTCTGGCCACATATTGACCCCTATCTAATGACATAGCATCTAACAGAAATATGGAGCTCTGGTTATCTAATAAAATTATTATATTAAAAGGGAGAAAAGCATTAATGTATTATTAATACTCATAATAATCAATAGTATTATTTAAAGGCATGCGTAATCATTAATGTTTGTTTATTAATTATTGTTAATAGTAACTTTCAAATCCATAAGGGGTTAGTGTGAGAGAAGGTATTTTCTCCCATCCTTCAAGTCTTAATTCAGATCTTAACTTCTGCAAGAAGCCTTTTTTGGTCCTCTTTAATGCCAGAGCCTTTCTTCTGGAATTACCTTCCATTTTCATTCTTTATTGTTTCCTTCATTAGAACATGAACTCCTCGCAGGTAAAGATTGTTTTTGCCATTCTTTGTATACCCAAATTTAGCAGACTTAGAACCCAGTGGTTAATACATGTGAGTTGTCTGACTGATTTTCCACCTGGCTATTGTTTGGTCTGTCTGCCTCCAGCCCTCTCCTCTGTCTCACTCCTATTTGGTTGTGCAAGTTGTTTTAGCCAGAGATTTTTTAAAACCTTGCCTCCTCTCCCCCAACACCTTCTTAAAGCGGAGAAGATACCAGTATGATTGTTAATAGTTCCCCAAAGGTGGGGGGTGACTACTGTTCCAGCAGAGAACATACCTCGGACTCAGATCTTTGCTCTAGTTTACTTCTCTGAAGGCCCGAAGTATAACTCCCTCTACCTTCTGACTTCAAAGGACATCAATCACTCCTTCTAACAAGATGAAATTTGTAACATTCACATATTGGAATATCACATTGAGAGTTGAGAACAGAAAAATGTAAGACAGCATTCAGATGGTCTTGGGGGAAGAGTCTTGTATTCAGGTCTTCCGATTCTGTGTCTGAACTGGGCCTCTGAGTTCAAGTTGGTATGCCCACATTGACCCAAAAAGTCATTTTTCAGATAAAGAAACTGAGGCTTAGAGGGCTTAATAGAGATTGTTTACACCAACCTTATGATGTAAGGAATGCAAACCTTGGCTTAGCTGATTTTCACAATCAGAAAGTCCTTAAACATCCCTAATTGTATGTACTGCATTTCAGAGGTATTCTTTGTCCTAAGAGAAATATGCACAGTGGAAGGTTCTTGCTTTTTATAAGCAGCCTGATTTCCTTGGGTACTATCATGAGAGTAATCACCTGAACTGAGCTCCTACCTTCAGGAATCTGAGAAGCCTCTCACGGATCTGCTTTGTACGGACAGCATAGACAACAGGGTTGAGGATGGGTGGGATAAGCATATAGAAATTGGCCAACAGGATGTGGATGTGAGGGGGGACCTGGTGGCCAAAGCGATGAGTGAGAGATGAGACAGCAATAGGGATGTAAAAAACTAAGATGGCACAGATATGGGACCCACAAGTCCCCAAGGTCTTGAGCCTGGCCTCTGGGGTGGCCAGTCCTAGCACAGCCCGGAAGATCATCACATAGGAGGCTGCAAT
The DNA here is from genome assembly GCF_016433145.1 of Gracilinanus agilis. Lineage (NCBI taxonomy): Eukaryota > Metazoa > Chordata > Mammalia > Didelphimorphia > Didelphidae > Gracilinanus > Gracilinanus agilis. Next base: position 90,920,895 of record NC_058132.1, read on the forward strand.
GGCCAGAGAGTCCAGAATAAGAACAAAGAAGCCAATGCCCATGCCATAAAGGTTGTTGACTTTTGTGTCACCGCATGCCAGTGTCACCACTGCCATATGTTCACAGTAGGAATGGGCAATAATCCGGGCTCGGTAACGAGGGAGTCTCAGACGGATCATCAGAGGCAGGGGGCTGATGTAGAGCACCCCCCGCAAAAGGGCAGCCAGTCCCATGCGGCCCACCATACCATGGGTAAGCACTGTGGTGTGGCGCAGAGGATCACAGATGGCCACATAGCGGTCAAAAGCCATGGCCAAGAAGATGCCTGACTCAACAGTGGCAAAGCAATGAATGAAAAACATCTGAGCTAGGCAAGCATCCAGTCCAATATCACCAGCATCAAACCAGAAGATGCCCAGCAGCTTGGGCATGGTAGAGGTGGACAGGACCAGATCAATGATAGCCAACATGCACAGGAAGAGGTACATGGGCTGGTGCAGACTGCGTTCCACTTTCACCACTGCCAGGATGGTCACATTTCCCACCACAGCTACCAAATACATGGAGCTAAAGGGGATGGATAGCCAAATGTGCATGGATTCCAGTCCAGGGATGCCCGTCAGCAAGAAAGAGGTGGGAGTAATGCAGGCATTTTGAGAGGAGAACATGTTGGGGGTGGGGGGACCCACTCACCTGTGCCCCCCACCCCAGTAGAACTCCCCCAGCTGGAAACTACCAATTGTTGAGTCTTGCTTCCATATGGAGCAGGCTGACAGAATCTGTGATCAAGAGTAAGATAATTGAATACTCATTCGAAAAACATTTATCCCCTTTGGGTACATTGGTAATTCTAACCACTGATTCTCCCTTTTCCAACTAAAGGACCCACTTCTTTTGCTATTTTGATTTCTATAAAACCTGATGTACTTCTTCCTCACATCTGGTTCTTTGAAGGTTTAGTTCCCTTCAAGGCTCAGCTCAGCTGCCACCTCTTATAAGAGATTTGAGTTCTTGAAGTTTTTAGTGCTTCCCTGTCCTCCAAGTTACTGTGCATTTATTTTATTTTATTTTCCATCTATTTATTTATATTTATTCTTTCCCTCAAGTACAAAGTTCCATAAAGATGAGTACTACTTCGCAATTTCTATTCCATTTAACAAATATTTATTAGACTCCTAATATATGCAAAGTACTAATCAAGTTGCTAGGAATACAATCAGTTATTTTTCATTGTCTAACTATAATAAACATTAAAAATATTATATAATATATACATTTTATACACATAATATTTTTTTCACTTTTAAAGGAGATACAATTTTAGGGATACAACAGAGATGGTCTATTTATGAAGGTATAGATAAGAGGCTGTTGGCAAACTGAATAGAAATCTGGACTTGGAGGGAGGAAAACCTAAAAAAAAAATTCAATTTCAGATACGTACCAGCTATGTAACTTGGGCAAGTCATTTAAACTCTGTCTGCTTCAGTTTCCTCATCTGTAAAATGAAGATGATAATAGCACCTACCTCCCAGGGTTGATATGAGGTTAAAATGAGATATTTGTAATGTACTCTGCAAACCTTAAAATGCTATATAAATTCTATGTATTATTATTATTATTATTATTATTATTATTATACTGATTCTCTCTCTTCCCCTTCCCCCCAGCTCAGCCTTTTTTTCTTACTTTGTGATAAAAAGATCTTGTGGTAATAAAGAGTAAGCAGTGACTTAATAACCCACCTACAATCACCTAACTCAACAGTGGGAACAAGAGTTGTAGGGGGGCAGCTGGGTAGCTCAGTGGATTGAGAGCCAGGCCTAGAGATGGGAGGTCCTAGGTTCAAATCCGGCCTCAGACACTTCCCAGCTGTGTGACCCTGGGCAAGTCACTTGACCCTCATTGCCTACCCTTACCACTCTTCCACCTATGAGCCAATACACCGAAGTTAAGGGTTAAAAAAAAAAAAAAGAGTTATAGGAGATAATAGTAATGGTAATAATAATAACTCATATTTGTAGCACTTTCCTCACAACAACTTTTTGAGACAGTTAATATAAATCTCATTTTAACCCCTTTGGTTCTCCCTGTAAGATGAGAATCTCGTCACTTATCCAAGGGAACCAGCTTAGAAATGTTTAAGAAGGGACTTGGAACTAAAGAATAAGGATCCAATTCAATAGAACCTATGTACACTGGAATTACAAAAATAATCCTTGCCCTCAAGCAACTTACCTTAAAATAAAATGCTCTTGAGGGCAGCTAGGTAGTTCAGGGGATTGAGAGTCAGGAGCTCTTGGGTTCAAATCTGGCTTCAAATACTTTCTAACTGTGTGACCCTGGGCAAGCTGTTTAACTCCCCATGCCTACCCCTTACCAATCTTCTGCTTTGGAGCCAACATATGGTATTGATCCTAAGATGGAGAGTGAGGGTTTAAAAAAACTAATATTCCTTCTGCTAGACTACTTGGTATTTGGTATTTGAACCATTGATATTAAATATTTTGTTTTTATTTTTAAGTATTAATAAAACTAAGGAGCTCAATCTCCTACAATAATCTAGTTTCCAGATAAGACTCTGAACTAGGGTGGTGGCCATAGAGACGGATGCCACAGCTTCCAAACTGATGTCTCTTAATTGAATGAGACTCTGGGCCAGTTGGGAATAGGTAGACCAATTTCTCCTTGCCCCATATCCACTGGGCTTCCTGTGATCTATTAGGATGCTAAGACACAGATTCTTCTTCTTTTTTTTTTTTAACCCTTATCTTCTGTCCTACTAAAAACTCTTAAGATGACAACTAGACATTTAAGTGAGTTGCCTAGAGTCACACAGAGAGGAAATGTCTAGGCCACATTTGAACCCAGGTCCTCTCGACTCCAAGTCTGGTGCTCTATTCACTGTACCACTTGACTGCCCTGCCAGTCCATAGGTTCTTAATCAGAAATGGATGATCCAGTAGAGAAAGACAAAGTTCCAAGGAAAGGGTCATATTGATGGTTTAGAATAGAAAAAGTGAGAGGAAAGTGTTTTGAGACCTGCTTGGTTGTAGTTAACAACTGGCCTCAGAGCAACATTCCATGTCCCCTTAGGCTACCTCCACTTGCTCCCACCACCAAATGTTGGTAGAACATGAGAGATGTTCTCTCTCTTACTTTGTCCATTCAAACCAATTTACCTTTAATATAGCTTATAATGTTAGGGCACCATCCTGGGTGATGTTAACAAAAGCTCCTGTTTACTTTTAAAACTTGGCAGGATGATTAAATGCTTCAAGGAAGTCCAGAGTCATGAGAAGACCCAAAGGAGGAGCTATAGAATTATTGTTTATTGTAGGGACACATTGTGGATCCCTTTTTATCTCTCAGAGAGCATTGTTCCACCAGTTCTTAGGCTTCCTGAGAATACATGCAAGATCTTACTTTTTACTAGTAGGAATATAGTGGATTAACTGGGGGTCCTAAGATTAGAATTATCATCACCCTATTCACATATGAACTGACATTAAAATAAGTCAGATACAAGGTTGCTAGATCCTAATATTTCACATGCTTGAATTCATCATTTTGGGTTTGCACTTTAATATTAACTGTGTGGAATCCCTCAAAATTGAGAGGTCTCCCTGAAAAGTTGTAGGCAACACTAAGCCAGAAATCAACTCATGGGCAGGTAACAACAAATATGTTTTTATTCTTATAATAAATAGCTCTCTTTTATATAACTACTCAGTGAAACAAATTATTCAAATAGCTATTTGAGGGATAAGGCCCTGAATTGGAATTTATAGGTGTTGTGGGCAAGGCATTTTACTTTTTCTATACCTTGAGGTATTAGAGGCAAAGGAAGACCATATACAGATTTTCCCCTATATTCAAAACTAAATGTTTATTGGCAGACAGATCGAGTAGAATAAACTTAAAACATGTTAGGAGTTGAAGAGCACAAGAGGCAGAGTCAGTAAGCTTAGGGTTTGGTAGACCTTTCAATCATTTCCTCCTTTCCATGCCCACTTTTTTCCTGGATTACTACAATAGAGGCCTCATGCCTCTGGTATTGCCCACTTCCAATCCATTCTGGCCAAACTTAACAGGGTAACACCATTGGCCTGTTCATAAGGTTCAGAGTGGGGCCTTAGTATAAGAGGTCTTTACATGCCAAGCAAGCTCATCTCATGTTCCTCCTCTACCTAGAAGCAAATGTTGGCCTACAAAAGCCTGAAAGAATCTATGGGTAATGGGGAATCATTGAGTAGTCCAAACATGCCCTGTGCTTTCCTACCTGCATGTAGTTACTTATTTTTCTCTATATTTGGAACTTTACCAAACCATAACCCTAACAAACACTTTGTGAAGGGTGGAGGGGGAAGAGAATAAAAGGTAAAAAAAAAAAAAATCAGAGAAAGTGTCATATAGGAGGTGGGTCATAATGAGTAGGGTCTTCATATGCAACCTGAAGGCTAGACAGTCTGGAACTAGCTTTGGGAGAAAAGAGCCCTGGATTCAAATCTCAGTTGTGTGCTTTATCACCTTTTCTCCTCTCTGAGCCTCAGTTTCCTTGTTTTGTTCATTGTTGTGTTTTTCTCCCTCCATCTCCATTTTGCATATAATCTTGTAGGTCTTTTCTAACTCTGACATCCTATGAACTATGCCCAACTGTTCCTAGCATAGTGTTTTTAGTCACCCTAACACAGAGTCCCCCACCTCAAGGAGTAGAGAAGATAAAAAGAAATATTTGTAAACCAATTTACATTGGTTTTACATGTACAATCATCATGTACAATGGCATCGTGCATACCTCTTCTGAGAATAGCAGGATGGTCCAGGGAGACCTCACCAAACTCCATGATTAGCGGGAGAGTAAAAGTCAACCGGGTGACAAAAGTAAAGACAACAATTTTTCCCCATTTCTATCATGCTTTAGGGTTTACAACTTGCTGTCCTCTCAATGTCTCTGTGAAGGAGGTAGCATACAAAATAATATACCTATTTTAGAGATAAACTGGGGAAAGTTCCATCCCTTTATCCTTAATATAGGAAAGACAGGCTATGGCTAATCACAATCATTATGCATGAAAAAATTAAAAATAAGAAGGCAGAACTACCAGTGAGAATTGTCCTCTTTGAAACCCAAAAACCTTGATATCTAAGGCCTATAAGGTTCAAGGCAACAAACCACTTGGGCAAATCCAATCTAATCCTTGGTAATGTCTACCAGGAAGGAGCTTCCTTGTGTGTGGTCTTGTGACATTACTGCCTTGGCTCTTCCAACTCCATTGCACCTATCTATCTCTCCCTCTCCCCCAGTACCAAGCAGGGTCTTCCTCCTCTACCCCATATATCTGTTAGGAAGGTAGAGAAAGAGAAGGGAGTTATGATCACACCTATGTTGCAAGATCCTGATGAAACTCTTTGATCTCAGATGGAGGAGACCTAGAGATACTGAACTTGGAGTCTGCTTAAAAAAATAGAAATGCTTTTCATTTATGGTCCATACTCAAGCCCTCTCCCCATGAGGCAAAAAGTGATGCTAAGCACACAGGAGGCTATGAATAATAGTAATAACCTTGTAAACTATAAAACATAAATGTCAACTATTATCATTTCATTTGAGCTTTTTAACAGTTTTATAAGGTAGATAGTTTGGGATTCTTATCCCCACTTTATGGGCAAGAAATTTGAGGGTCATTGATATTGAATCATATGCCCAGTATTACCCAACTGGCCCTAGAACCAAGCATCAAACTCAAATCTTCCAACAATGTCTTCTACTATACTAAGCTGCCCCTGAAACTAGAAATAGCTGGAATAAAAGGTGAAGGGAAAGAGCATTTATTATGCACCTACTATGTGCCAAACACTGTGCACATAGTATAATATTTACATATTATTTACATATTACACATTACATACATAGATAATATTTACAAATATTATCTCATTTCATCCCATAAGGGAACTTAGACCTACAGCTTCCTAATAACAGAACTCATACTATTATCCCCATTTATCACTTGATTTCACCAATACGTGTAAACCTACCCAGAGGATCTGAGATTGTGCTTTTAGGTCTATATCCTAAGACACAGGGATCCAATAATCTGATAGACACATACCCTCCCGCATTCAGAGAATATCCACTCCAACCCAAAATGGTCACCTAGACTAAATATGACTGGACTCAGAGGAAGAAGATGTATCACAACAGAAAAGCAGCTTGATATAGTAGAAAGAACCCTGGACTTAGAATCAGGATAAGAACTCAGATTTCTTCTGCCTCCCATCCTTACTAAGCTATACAAATTTAGGCAAGTCATTTGTCTTTAGTTTCCTCATTTGTAAATAGGAATTAAAATCCTTACATTCCCTTCCTTATAAGTTATTTGTGAAGAAAGCAATTTTGTAAGTCTTTTTTTTTTTTTTCAACCATTCCCTGTATTGGTTCTGAGGCAGAAGAGCTGTAAGGACTAAGCAATTGGGGTTAAATGATTTGCTCAGGATCACACAACTAGGAAGTATCTGAGATCAGATTTTAACCCAGAATCTCTCATCTCCAGGTCTGGCTCTCTATCCAGTAAGCCACCTAGCTACCCTCAAATTTGTAAGTCTTAAAGGGCTCTAAAACTGGGAGTTGTTATTCCTCTCTAACTACCATATTATTACCACTGCATCTCCTCCTCTTACCCTATCCCCACCCAACACTCATAGGACAGCATATCTTTATGGAGAAAACAAAAATTGTCCCAAATTTGACCCAGCCATAGCCATGTCTGCTTTCACCCAATCCACTAAGACCATAAGCCATCAACCTCACCCCTCCCAAGTCTAATCCTCTTTCTCCCATACCTGTTCTTCATGTTGAATGTAAAATGCCCAGAGTCACAGCCTTTAGATGGATTCCTGCCCAGCTCCCAGTCTTCAAGCACCCATCTAGATTCCCCTTGATTTTCTGAGGGACTTCGTTGCCCTTTTTATTCCTGACAATCTGGCCAGGGCTTCTAGTGGGCAATAGGCTCCTTAGAAGTTACTCCTCAATTCTTTTGAGATGCTCTCTAGGGACAGAAAAGACTAGAAGTACAGCTGAAGTCTTATCTAGAGCATAAGTCTTCCTTAGATGATGCCACTCTCCTTCCACATGGTCACTAAGCCATACTCAGGCTAGGAACTATGGTCTACAATTTTACAGAAACTGCTCAGGCCAGGAACTTATTAAGGTGTTGACCTTGGAACAAGTCAGCTCCTTCATTTCTTTCTCTGGATGCAGAAAATAGCCAATGCCTCCCTGTAGGAGACAGCTGTAGCCTAAATTGGTCCACAGAAAGCCCTGGGGGATCAGAGCTAATCCAGAGGTAGAAGATACTACCTAGAGAGGGAGGGGCCAGGATATCACTCTGCCCTAGGGATTTACCTGTTCTGCTTGGCTTCCTTCAGTCCCAGGTCTATGCTCAGCCTCCATAGTTCTTGAAAGAGCACATGGGAATCTAGCAAGGACCCAGAAGGGAAAGTAGAAATGGGAAAATTAGAATATTGATGAGCTCTAGGGATTCCCTAAATTTTCTAGAGAGCTTACTCCTAGCTAAGCTTTGAATTTTCTGAAAAAAATCTTTCCTATGTGTCTTCAGATACTAGGAACCTTTCTAAATGTGTTGAGATAGCATGATATAGTAGAAAGACAGTCAGGCTTATGCCTCTGTGACCCTGGTAAGTCACCAGAGGTGGAAGGTTCAGTAGGAATTCCTGAATCTCTGAGTTGTTTGACATTTTAAAAATCATAATGATAATTGCATTATGTAATAGCATATAAGTGCTCTAAGGTTTGCAAAACACTACAGGTTGGTTCCTTTGATTTTTCTCAATAATCTTTTGTTTCTTTGGTGAAGCTTGCCTTTACTGATTTTTCTCTCTCTTGTTCATTATTTTTGTTATGTAGGAATAAATTCTGCTCTCATAATTCTCATTTATCTTTTGAACCATTCAGGTATAGGGTGTTATGGTTCCCATGTTCTCAACTTCCAAAGGGTCTTCTATTTCATCAAGCATATTTTCCTTTGGAGTATTTATTTATATAGATGCCTGAACTCCTTTACTGGAACTGCAGGTCATATTTCCTCCTATTAGTTTTTTTCTTCTGTTGATTAATCTATTTATCTTCAAGGTCTTTGAGATGTCTTCTTCTTCCCCCCCCCCTTATTTTTGTGATAGGTGCTATTATTTACATTTTACAGATGAGGAAACTGAGGCACAAAGTGGTTAAGTGACTTCTGTAGGGTCAGAAGGCTAGCCAGTGTCTGAGGCAAGATTCAAACTCAAGTTTTTCTGACTCCTAGTCTTAAATTCTATCTTTGTTCCACCTAGCTTTCCTAGTGCATCTAGCCCAAACCATACCAAAGAAACAAAAGAGAGAACAATAGATTGGAAATACAAAAACACAATCTAGAAGAAGAGAAACAAAAAACAATATTCGAAAAATGTTCACTATTCAAGCAAAACATGCATCTCAAAGATGAAGATAGAATAGTCTCTCAGGAGACAGTACAGAACAAAAATTTTGAACACCATAATGAAGGATATAATAGGAGAATAGCACAGAACCTCTAAATATGGAAAATTACATTCCAATTGAAAGAATTCACAGATTGCCTCCAGAAAAAAAAAAAATCCAAGACTGTAAACTCCAAGTCACATGGTAGCTAAATTGAACAGTCCAATTTAGAAACAACAAGTTCTGCTAGCCATGAGGAGAAAGACCTTCAAATACAAAGGAAAGGACATTCATACAATGCAGGGCCCTCTCCACCCACTAGAAAAATGTGTAAGGAATCAAACAGTGTGCCCTGAAGAGCTTTGGAGCTTAGGACTTCACCCTCTACACATCTGAGCTTAACCATATAGGACAAAATATGGGTGTTTCAATAAGGAAGAGTTTGAAACATTTTTAGAAAGAAAATCAGAATAGTAAAGATTATCTGCTTCTCAAACACCCCAAACAGAAATACAGGATGGCCAAATAAATGCAAATAGGAAGAGACTTCTTTCTAGAAATAACTGGAGAAGATAGGGGTGAATTCAGAAATTTGGTAGAAGCAACAGGGAAGAAAAAGGAGGCATTATCAAGAGAACCTGGTGACACTCTACCTAAAGGTAAATACTTCTTTTGTGGCATTTCATTATAATTTAGGGAACAGGAGAATAGAGAGGAGTGAGAGATACACTGGGGTCAAATCAAAGGCTAGTAATAAGAAGTTGGTAGCCTCTGTGGTCTCAGAAAAGAAGGAGCCTACAAGGGAATGGGTGAGGATAAGGGAGGAAAGATTTTTAAAAGAGAGAAAGGGAAAAAAGTCTTACTTTGGAAAGGAAAGCAAACAGGGAGTTCCAGTGCTGAATACTCCTACGAGTCAAAGGAGATGAAGACTTTACACTGGATGAAGCCTGGAGAATGTGGTGCTTGAAAACTCAACCTTTTGGGTGGGAGTATAAGAATTTATTTTTTATATACTGTTATTTTTACATCATGTTTATTAGATTATTTTTTATATTTTAAATTTTAATTATTTAGATTATTAGATTATCATATAATCCATAACCTATATTATATAGGCTATATTAAAGAGATTTCCTTAGCCTGGTCTCAGACCTGATCCATTCATTCATGTTTTTGGACTTTATCAATGTATCAATCAGATGTGCTGACTTTTTTTCCCTCTCTACAAAAATACTATTTGTCATTTAGGATGCCTTTCAGAGAGGAGAAAGTGGTTGAGATGACCACATGTTGTATGTGGTAGAGTAAGAAACAGAAAACTGCAATAAAAAATGTTTTTTAATCTTAATAGGATTGTGCTGAATCCCATGATATGAAGTTCAGTTGGGATAAATGTAAGAATATATACTGAGCTTCAAAATATCACTGTCACAAATATCAAATGGTGGAGATGTGGTTAGAAAGCAGTTTCCCTCTAAAAGATCTTAGGGTCTTTTGTGAACAAGAGTCAGCAGTGTGATGTGGTGCCCAGAAAAGCTAATGTGATCTTGTACTACATTAAAGGAGGCATGGCTTCTGGGAATAAGGAGTGAAAATACTGCCTCACTCTACCCTGGTCAGACCTATCTAACACAATTTGGGACCAATATAGGTCAGCTAGAAAAGACCTAGAGCAGGACAACCACGAACCACGAAGGTGAAGGTCCTTGAGACTGGTGCATGAGGATCAGTTGAAGGAACTGGGAATGGTTAGCTTAATAAATAAAAGATCCACGGGGGATATGATTGCTGTCTTCTGTTAAGAGGAGATGACACATGCCTTTGTTTACATTTATATGTGTGTGTATGTGTAACTAGTTATATATGTGCAAAATATCTATAAATACAAGGTAATAAGCAGAGATGCAAGCTGTAGGGTTGGAGAATGGAGAAGTTAGTCTTGATCTGTATTTTTGAAGGCAACTAGGAATTCTAAGAGGTAGATAAGGAAGAAGAATATTCTAGTCATGGGTTATAGTCTATACAGTTGTGGAGATGAGAGATGGAATAGCATGTGTAAAGAACAGCAAGTCAGCCCATAAATTATGTGAAGGAGGAGTTAGCATAAACAAGTCTAGAAAGGTAGATTGGAACCAGACTTTAAAGAGTTTTAAATGCCAAAGAAGGGAGTTTGTATTTGATCTTAAAGGCAATAGAACAATATAGCTACCACGTTTAGACGGGCATCCAAATTACCAGTGAGCTTAGGAAACGGAAATCTAGGGAGGAGTTATGCACAAAAAGGGGTAGAGTCGAAAAGAGATAATTTGCAATGTACACTAGAGGAAGGGACCATTAGAAAAGAACTAGAATCTTTGTTTCTGCTTTTGTAAGGGTCTTTGTTACATCTCCTATTGCAGACTAGCCAACATGGAGGAACCCATTCATTCACTAAGGTGAACATTTAGTTCTGAATCCAGAAAGAACCAAAGTCAATAGCCTGGTTCTACTGTGTGAACAAGAATGGCTTCAGTTTTGTCTAGTCAACTTAATAAGATGTAAGGATGAAGCTGCCTTTAAAGATATTCCAATTGAGAGTTTTGAATATTCCCTATTTATATCTTGTTTGGGTCTTTAATTCTCTCTCCTCCATGGAGTGCGAAGAACATTATAGTTCTGAGAACTTATCAGTCCATTAAGATGATTGGTGAAGTCATAGCATTTAGGAATGTTTGAGTTACATGTGGATCTGGACTCTGGGACTTGGGTTTTTAAAGGGATGAGAACAGATCTGACAGTAAACAGAATGCTAAGAATGGGCTAAGAAGTTCATGAATATTATGATACTTCATCTTTAAATACTTTCCAGAGGTATTTCACTTGACTAGGAAAGAAACAGTGGGGAGCAGAAGGAAGTTCTCCCAAGATTTATCAAACATAGATACTGATTGAGAGCTAGACGAGGATCCAGCAAAGGAGACTGAGGAATGAATGGTCAGATAGGTAAGAGGAAAACTAGGCTGTCCTTGGATAAGAGAAGTTGCAGTTTTGTTTTGTTTTATTTTAATCAGTTGTAAAAAATTTTGTTTGGTTTTGTTACCATTGTGAAAAAACAAAAATGTTTGTTCTCTTCCTGTTGTCTCCTGTCTTTTACTGGGAATGTATTCTTACTCTGATAATAAATCCTTGCCTAATGATAAGTGGTTATTCTATAGCAATTTAGGAAAGAAAAGTAGAGTATTCAAAGGAGAGGGAGGAGCTTAGCCGAGGGAGAAAAAGGAGAGTGTTTGAAATGCAAGTGGCAGAGGATCTATTATCATTGTCCAGATCACACATTCCCTCTAATCATATGGTGTCCCCAAGGCTTTGCCCTGGGCCCTCCTCAACTCTTCTCCCCCTATACTAACTCACTTGGAGATCTTATCATGGATTTATTTATCATCTTCAGGCTGATACTCCCAATATTCATCTCTAAGTTATCCCATCCTAATCTCTCTGCTCACCTTCAATCTTGCATCTCCAACTGCCTGGGAGACATCTCAAATTGGATATCTAGTACAATTAAATTCATCATGTCCAAAATAGAACTCATTAACTTCCCCCAGATCCTCCTATTACCTTTCCTGTTAGTAGAGAGAACTCACAACCTAGGAGTCTTTTTCAGCTCCTCAGTGTCTCCTGCATATCCAGGCTATTAGACCTGTAGCTTTAATCCTCACAACATCTCTCAAATACATTATAAATACTATATACCTTGATACAGTTCAACATCACCTCATGCCTGGACAGTTGCAGTGGCCTGCTGGTGGGTCTGCCTGTCTAGAGTCTTCCCCTGCTCCAACCCAATTCTCTCTTCAGCCACAAAATGATTTTCCCAAAGGGCAGATCTAACCATGTCACTCCCTTACTCAGTAAACTCAAGTGTCACACTATCTCATCTAGAATCAAATACAAAATTCTTTTATTTGGCATTCAAAATCCTTCATAACCAATCTTCCCCCTACTACCACCACCTTTCCACTTTTCTTATATCTTACTCTCCCCACCATGAATTCTTCCATCTAATGATACTGTTTTCCTGGTTATTTCAACATCCAGACACTCCATCTCAGCTCCAGGTCTTTTCTCTGGCTATCTCCCAAGACTGGAATGTTCTCCCTCCTCAACCCTGCCTTCTACTTTCTGTAGCTTCCTTTAAGTTCCAACTGAAATCCTATTTTTTACAGGAATTTTTTCCAACCCTTCCTAATTCTAGTGCCTTTTCTTTGTTAATTATTTTCTATTTATCTTGTATATAGCTTGCTTTGTACATATTTGCATGTTATCTCTCCCACTAGATTATAAAGTCCTTGAGGGCAGTTACTATCTTCAAGGTTTTTGGCACTGTGCCTGCTATATGTAAGTCAGTTTAATATATTTTTATTGAATGGCTGGTTGATGTTTGTTACAGTAGTAGATGAAATCATCCTTTCATAGGGGTTGGAGGGACTTTCCAGTATTAAGCCATTAAAGGATTGGAGAGATTTCTACATTATTGGTCCATCAAACTATAGTGAAATGATTGTAGTTTCTAGTTTTCCATGGGGTTTAGGAGGAACCTCCTCTCAGATTTGTATTTGTTGAATAATTCACCCACAAAACAGAAGCAGATAGCCAAAAGAATTAAAAGCCATAATCCAACAATATGTTGTTTACAAGACACACATTTGAAACTAAAAGAGTTGAAATAAAGGGCTAGAGCAGAATCTAGTATGCGTCAGCTGAAGTAAAAAAGGTAGGGTTACCATTATCAGACAAAGCAAAAGCAAAAATAGACCCAATTTAAAAAGATAATCAGGGAAAATATATTTTGCTAAAGGTAGCATAGATAATAAAGTAATACCAATTTTTTTACAGTAAGTTTCTCTAATAAAGACCTCATTTCAACAAATATATGGTGAGCCTAAAAAGAGTCAAATCTAAAAATAAGTCATTCCCCATTTGATAAGTGGTCAAAAAGATATAAACAGTTTTCAGATAAAGAAATCAAAGCTATGTGAAAAAATGCTCTAATCACCATTTGATTAGAGAAATGAAAACCTTCAAAACTCTGAGGTACCATATTACATCCATCAGTTTAGCTGACATAACAGAAAAAGAAAATGATAAATATTGGAAGGGATGCAGGAACATTGGGAAACTGATACACTATTGTTAGAATTGTGATTGATCCAACCAACCATTCTGTTGGCCCCTTTGGCAGCTGGATTTTGATGCCATGGCTATTACTGCATGACCTATGTGACTTCCCTGCTCCAGGGGTTTAACTACTAAGGATAATTTGACTCCTTCCTGGTATGTGGTAATTGTCTATGGGATACAGCAGGGGAAAAAAGCAGAGTTTAGACCTTGGATGGCTTACTTTGATATGATCCAGAAGAAATATGTGAGCATTCAGTTAAAATATCTTTTCACTGCAATGAAGACTTGAGATTCCTGACTGAGAAGCCTCCTAGTAGGATAGTAAAGCAAGTTTCCTCCTGGGGAAATCCTTTAAATCTGTGAAAATTGAAACATGACCTACTTATAGTTAGAGTCAATCAAACCTACAGGTTTGGGATTTATTAATATCTGTACTATCTGAACTCACAAGGCTATAAATATATGGGATACTAGAGACTGGTTATTCTAAGGTTAGCTGGATATTCACATTAGGTCGGGCCTGCTCACAAGGGGAACTGTGTTTTGATTTTGATCCGTAGTGATGATGGTCTGGGCTCTCTTAGCTAGTGAGATTGGCTGTGGCTGAATTCTTAGGGAAATCATGAGCCAGCACCCAAAAGTTCTGGAGAAATCTAGCACCCATTGCTTTCCTTGGCAAGATTTACCTATGCATACAGTAGGCAATGAGACAACAAGCATGTTTTTTTTTAAACTTTACCTTCTGGGGGCAGCTGGTTAGCTCAGTGGATTGAGAGCCAGGCCTACAGATGGGAGTCCTGGGTTCAAATCTGGCCTCAGACACTTCCCAGCTGTATGACCCTGGGCAAATCTCTTAACCCTCATTGCCTAGCCCTTACCACTCTTTTGCCTTAGAATCAATACTAAATGTTAGTTCCAGGGCAGAAGAGCATTAAGGGCTAGAAAATTGGGGTTAAGTAACTTGCCCCAGGGTCACACAGCTAGGCAGTATCAGAGGTGAGATTTGGACATCTCTAGGTCTGTCTGACTGTCCACTAAACTACCAAGCTGCCCCTCAACAAACATTTTTTAGGACTTACCATGTGCCAGACTCTGTGCTAACTTCTGGGAATACAAAGAAAGCCCACCCTGCCCTACCACCACCAAAAAGAAAGATCCCTGCATTCAAGGAACTTATATTTGATGGACATATAATATAGAGAGAATGAAAATGATAGTAATATCTGGGAGAAGGGGGAAAGGGGTAATGGGAAAGTCCTGTTCCAGAAAGTGGGATATTTATGTTGAGTCTTGAATGAAGCCAGGAAGGTCCATGATTAAAGGTGAGGAAGGAGTCAAACCTGTCACTCCACATTAACTATCAGTTGTAATAGGTTTTTTTAAAGGGTTTGATAAACTGTGCATAAGAGTTTCAAAGGCATATTGTTTATTTCTCTTGAACTTTCTTTTCTACCCATGGTCATTTTCCTTTATTGTCATCCTTTCTAATCAAATGAGTCTAGGTAGAACCTTAAAGTTTTCATTTGAATTTATTAGCAATGTGGAACATCTTTTTCATGTGACTTTTGACTACTTGAATCTCTAACTCTTAAGTGTACAATCTATACATATCCCTTCATCATTTATCAACTGGGGAATGGTTTTTATTCCTATATATTTGAATGAATTTTAAGTGTATCTTAGATATCAGACCTTCATCAGAGTAACTTCCTACAAATTTTTTTCCAACTAGCTATTTCCCTTCTAAATTTAATTGTATAGGTTTTATTTCTATAGCTTGGTGAAACAATGGATAGAGCACTGTACATGGAGTCAAGAACTGAGTTCAAATATGATCTCAGACATTTACTAGCTTTTGAGTAAATCACATAACCTCTATCTGCCTCAGTTTCCTCAACTATAAAATAGAGATAACACCAACCCTACCAGTGTGGTTATAAGGATAAAAATGAGATCGTATTTGTCAAATATTTTACAAACCTTAAATTGCTATATAAATTCTAGTTATTATTATGCCAAAATTTCCATTTTATGCAATAAAAATGATCCATTTTATCCACTATGATTTTATCATTTGTTTATAATTTTTTCCTCTCCTGTGAAATAAATCTTCAACTTTGGATTTCAAGTTTATTTAGGATATGACTTTATATCCAGGTCATGTATCTATTTAGAGTTTATTATGGTATATGTTGTAAGATTATGATTTAACTAATGTCTGCCAAAATGCTTTCCAAAATTCAGCACTTTTTGTAGAATAGTGAGTCTTCAGCAATCATAGGATACCTTTGGGTTAACTGAACACTCACTACTTTCTACGTAAGAAATCTTTCTCAGATAACTGCCTGATTTGCTAAAGAATCTAGCATAAGAGGTAAAAATAAATGGAGAGGGTTTCTTGGTAATAGAAGATGAAAGAGGGCCAATTCTCTTTTCTCCTTGGCCTGACACAAATTTCAGAAATATCAGACCTGTAGGTTCGTTCCCTCTCCCTCTCTCTTTTCCTCCATTTCTCTCCCTTTTCCTTTCCCTCTCCCTCCAAAAAATATCAGGAAGATAGCCTTAACAATGAGCCTACCAAGCTCTAATGAATTGTCACCTTGACCCATTATCTGCACTTAGAAACAGATCTTCCTCTAGTATCAGAGATACTGTGGGTTTTAGGAAATAGTTGTGTAGACGGGAGAACATCTGACTTCTAAAATATAATAAGAGAAATCAGCAAAGTTGAAAATTGGCACAGTAGAAGGAACTAATATAGTCCAGATTTCTCCCCAAAGTGCTCCAACATGATTTTCATAAATTCCATGTCTAGACTTTTTCTTTTTTCTTTGCTTTAAGAGGTCCAAATCTCTTTGAACCGAACAAAAGGCAGAATTAAAATAGAAACAATCCACAGGTTACCTCCTGAAAAAAATCTCTGATACAGATACTTAGGGGAACAAGTAGGTGACTCACTGGATTGATGGGAGGTCCTGGATTCAAATCTGGTTCAGACACTTCCCCGCTGTGTGATTCTGGGTAAGTCATTTACTCCAGTTGCCTAGCCCTTGCCACTTTTCTGCCTAGGAACCAATATTTACAATTGATTCTAAGAAGGTAAGAGTTTTTTGGGTTTTTTTTTTTAAGCCTATATTGTAGAAACTCTAAAGTGCCCCTTTCAGACCTAAACATATGTAATTTCAAAAATGAACAAGAAAAAAGTAAAGGATACAAACTGAATTATAAAAAGGCTAGATATGATTGATTACTGGTGATTATTAAATGAGAATAAAAGAGTATACATATTTATCATTTATGCATAACAGATTCATAAAAAACTGACTACTTATTAAAACAACCTTATAAACAAATGTAGAAAAGCAGAAATATTAGACATATTTTACAAACCACAAGGCAACAAAAATAACATATAGGAAAAGATCACTAAAAAAAGTTAAAAATTAAAGGCAAGGACTAATAAAGAGTTTAGTGGGGCAAATAGTAAATCAATGAAACACTAAATCATTTCATTAAATATATTAACAACATAAAGCAGGCAGCATATCAACGTAGATTTTTAGGGAAAATTCGTATCTTCAAACACTTTCATCAAGAAAAAGGAGGAATAACAGATCAATGAATTAGAAATAAAGAGAAAACAAAATAGGATCAAAAAATTAAAAAGAATGATTTATATGTCAATATGACCAGTAACTTAAATGAAATAGATGCATAATTACAAAAATATGAAATACTCAGATTAATAAAACAAGAAATAGAGTCTAAATAACCAAATCTCAGAAAAAGAAATTGAACAACCCATAAATGAACTCTCAAAGAAAAATTCCTATCAAATTTTTCTATACAAAAAGATGATCCTGGGGGTAGCTAGATGGTTCAGTAGACTGAGAGCTAGGCTTAGAGATGGGAGGTTCTAGGTTCAAATCTGGCCTCAGACATTTCTTAGCTGTGTGACCTTGGGCAAGTCACTTAACCCCTATTGCCTAGCCCTTGCTGCTATTCTGCTTTAGAACCAATACAGACAGATTCTAAGTCAGAAGGTAAAGGTTTAAAAAAAAAAAAAAAAAGATGGTCTTCAGACATAAACTAGGGAGCAATGAAAGAAAACCATAGAACACTATCTCTAATGAACAAATATAAACAAAGGATCTATAACAAGCTTCTATCCAGCTTGGAATCAAACA
Source organism: Gracilinanus agilis (assembly GCF_016433145.1). NCBI lineage: Eukaryota > Metazoa > Chordata > Mammalia > Didelphimorphia > Didelphidae > Gracilinanus > Gracilinanus agilis. The sequence continues at coordinate 90,938,704 of NC_058132.1, forward strand.
AATACAAGATTGCTTCAATATTAGGAAAACTATATACAAAACAATCCATACTGTTTTTTTAAAAAAAAGAACCATTAAAAAACATAGAAATTAATGGATCTTTCCATAATATGATTACTAGCTTTCCAAAAGCAAGAACCAGCATTATGTGTAAAAGTACAAAACTAGAAACCTTTCTAATACAAAAAGGCAAACTTCTCCATTATCACCACTACTGGGTAGTAGTTCTAGACATGCTTGATACATCAGTAACACAAGAAATTGAAGGAGTAAATACAGTTTTAAATGTTTTATTTAGAGAACCCTTTTCACAGATAACATGATGACTTATCTAAAGAACACTAGAAACAACTAAAAAAAATGAAATTTTCTTTGCAGAGAAGCTGAAGTCAAGGATCCAGACAGTCACATTTCAAGCTGTTGCTGCCGCTACTAACTAGACAAGATGATGCTGAGCACCAAAGGAGAAGAAGGCTTTGTGGTGAAGGTCCGGGGCTTGCCATGGTCATGCTCAGCCAGTGACATCCAGCAATTCTTCTCAGAATGCAAAATTCAAAATGGAGCAGCAGGCATTCATTTCATCTATACCAGAGAGGGCAGACCGAGTGGAGAGGCATTCGTTGAACTCGAATCTGAAGATGAAGTCACATTGGCATTGAAAAAAGATAGAGAAACTATGGGACACAGATATGTGGAAGTATTCAAGTCAAACAACATTGAGATGGACTGGGTGTTGAAGCATACTGCTCCGAATAGTCTCGACACTGCCAGTGATGGCTTCGTGCGCCTTAGAGGTCTCCCATTCAGGTGTAACAAGGAAGAAATTGTTCAGTTTTTTTCAGGGCTGGAAATCATGCCAAACGGGATAACGTTGCCAGTAGACTTCCAAGGGAGGAACAGCGGTGAAGCCTTCGTGCAGTTCGCTTCACAGGAAATAGCTGAAAAGGCTCTAAAGAAACACAAGGAAAGAATAGGGCACCGATACATTGAGATCTTCAAGAGCAGCCAGGCCGAAGCTCAGACCCACTATGATCCTCCTCGAAAGCTGATGGCTAAGCAGCGTCCAGGTCCTTATGACAGGCCCCAGGCTGGCAGAGGCTACAACACTCTTGGGAGAGGAGTCGGGTTTGCAGGGATGAGATGTGGTGCCTATGAAGCTGGCTACAGAGGCTATGACGACTACAACTGGTATAATGACGACTATTGCTTTGGAAGATACCTGAATTACTATTTGGCCATGTCCGGCCACAGCTATGGAGACAGCTGGTCTACCTTCCACCAGAGCCCTGCAGGCCATTACGTGCACATGAGAGGATTACCTTACAAAGCTACTGAAAATGATATCTGTGATTTTTTCTCACCACTCAAACCAGTCGGAGCATACATTGAAATTGGATCTGATGGCAGAGTGACCGGAGAAGCCGATGTTGAATTTGCTACTCATGAAGATGCTGTGGCAGCTATGTCTAAAGACAAAGCAAACATGCAGCACAGATACATAGAGCTCTTCTTGAATTCCACAACAGAAGCAGACAGCAGTGCTTACGATCCCCAGATGAGAGGAGGCATGAGTTTGCTAAACCAGTCTACTTACGGCAACCCGTCTAGCCAGGAGCTGAATGAGGGCTACGGAGCAGTCTCTGAAGGTCATATCAGCATGAACAAATATGACCAAGTGTTACAGGAAAACTTCAGCAATTTTTCAACCACCCATTGCACGGAGAACCAAGGAGAGGTGAATAACAGCTACAACAATTGGGGGAGCTTTGCATATATGGGAGAGAATAGAATGGGAGAAATAGCTGGCATATCCAATATGGGAAGTGAATGTGGGATGTATCCTGATTATTGACACTTTGTCAACTTTTTATTAAAGAAAAACAATTTAAAATGATGTTTTATAATACAAGCTTTTGATTTATGCTTACTGTTAATGAAATAAAGATTGTTTTTTAAAACTCCAGGTTTGATATTTTTTTAACACAACAAAATATTCGTGATGTAATATGCAATCTAGTAAGGATTATGACTAAACATAATTTTTAGTGTTCATTTTTTAAAAATTTGAGTCCTTAATTCTCTTCTCCCTTCCCTTTCCCTTAAGAAGTCAAATAATTTGCTATAGATTATAACTGTGTAGTCACATAAAATATTTCTATACTACTTCAGAAAATAGATAATTAAAAGAAAAGTGTCATGAAGGGTCAGACATGATTCAAATGACTTAAGAACAACAAAAGAAAACAGACTCCGCCCAAAAAAATGAAATTTAAAAAACATGCTTTGTAATGCATTTAGACTCCTCCTTTGGAGGTGAATAGCAATTTTCATCCTACAATATTGCTCTTGTATACATATGTGTCCCCCTGGTCCTGCTCACTTCACTTCCCATCAGTTCATATACATCTTCCCTGGTTTCTCTAAAAATCTTCTTCATTTCCCTATTAGCACAACAGCATTCCATCCACAAACATATACCATAGCTTGTTTATCCATTTCCCCAGTTACTGGGCAGGTCCTCTCAGTTTCTGATTCTTTGCTACCACAGGATTCCAACTGCTTGGGCTAGCTCACTATTCAGTACCTGGTAGGAACAGGAGGCAATCTCAGACTTTGTCAGTGTGGATTGAACTGAGGAACATCTATAGCCACTTCCCAGCGACAGAAGTAAACTCCAGGGGCTGGAACCTGTTAATAAATTTTTGAGATGCTTCAAGAAGGTTGATGGTGTGTTTCCCTCAGACACTAACCAATAAAATTGTATTTTTAAAGAAAAAAAACTATCCTAATACATAGCACTTTTTAATATTTTCCTGCATGCCAGACAGCATTTTTAAATATGGACAATTGTGCAAATCTCTGCTAATTCTGCTTCCTTGAATGCTAGGATAAGATGAAGAATGGAGGAAAGATATATCTAGAAGGGAAGAAGATGTTAAGTTGTAACGTTTCATGAACCCAATTTGGGTGTGCTGGTAAAAACTGACTGGCAATTATAGACACACATTTAATTTAGAGTACAATCTCAAAAAGGAGAAAGAATACTATTCAAGGCCTCAGACATTTATTAGCTATACGACCTTGGACAAGTCATTTCACCTATCTCTACCTCAGTTCCCTCAATTGTAACGAATAATGGTCATCTCCAGCCCCTAACTCCTAGGATGGTTGTATCAAATGACATATGTAAAGCACTTAACAGTGCCAGGTACATAGAAGTTGATTAGTAAATACTTGTATCTTTCCTTCTTTTCATTCCTTTTCTTCCCCTAAGATGCCAGAGGATAAAATCTCTAGCTTATTTTCATAGCCATGTGAAAAATGATATCAGCCATTTTTGCAGGGGCATAATGAAAAGAAAACTCTTCCTTTGAGGGAAGAATGAGTTGAAAGAAAGCCAAATCTCCAACTTTTTTTTTTAATTTTACTTTTGTTGTCATGCAAAACACTCATACATAACCAAAATCCCAAAATAAAATTATAAATACACTAATATGAAAGACAAGTTCTTTCTCTGGAAGTGGATAGCATTCCCCATCAAAAATCTTTCAGGATTGTCCCAGATTATTGCATTACTGAGAGTAACCAAGTTTTCCACAGATACATATATATATATGTGTATATATATATAATTTTTTTTTTATTTAAAACCCTTACCTTCTGTCTTGGGATCAATACTGTGTATTGGTACCAAGGATGAAGAGTGGGGGTAAAATGTCTGAGGCCACATTTGAACCCAGGACCTGTCCCTGGGCCTGGCTCTCAATCCACTGAGCCACCTTGCTGCCCCTCATCATATATTATTGCTGTTACTGTGTACCATGTTCTCCTGTTTCTACTTATTTCACTCTGCATCAATTCATGCAGATCTTTCCAGCTTTTTCTGAAATCATCCTGCTTATCATTTCTTATAGCATAATAGTATTCCATCACCAACATTCACCACAATTTGTTCAGCTATTCCCCGATGGATGGACATCCCCTCAATTTCTCATTTTTTGCCACCACAAAAAGAACTGCTATAAATATTTTCGTATAAACAAGTCCTTTCCCCATTTTTATTCTCTCTTTGGGATAAAGACCCAGTAGTGTAAACCTATATCTTTCACCACATTCCTCTGAGAATGGATCCTTTGGCTTCACCAGAATGACAGAGGGGTTCATGCAAAAAAATGGTCAAGAATCCTTTCTGTATTAATGGGGGATACAATCCTCTGCTTGACCATGCCTCTTTCTACTGGAATACAGGCATCCGACCCATTATTCCTAGTCCTAACCTTGGTCAGAGGTGAAAGCTCTGACTGAGACAGGGGGTTCAGTCCTGTGGTTCTCCCACTCTGGAGAAGACCTCCTGCTGCCTGCTGAGGATCCTCCTCATCCCATCCGCTGTCCAGAGATCTAAGAAGGAAAGAACGACCTCGAAGCCACACGAGAAGATCTGAGCCCATTTGTCACTTCAGGTTTGTATGTGGTAGAAAAAGAGTTGCTGTGTTATTGGGAGGAGCCAAGTCTCTGTGAGAATAAGGATAAAATGAGGGAATAGAAAAAAGGGTTTAAAATGAAAGCTAGTTTGTGCACAGTGGAAGGAATGGAACACTGGTAGGTCTTGGGTTGAAATGGGAGTTCATAAGAGAGCAATCCCTGATCAGTGGGGCAATAGAGAGTATGGTTTAATCAAAAGCAGCCATGGTGTCAGGATCAGTGGAAGGAAGAGCGTGCCATGGTGAAAGAAGGGTTATCTTTGGGCAGTGATGGAGGAAGATTATCCTATACCGTAGTCCCTGGGGCCTCAGCCTCTGGGGCATCTTCCAAGGGCGTTAAGCATCAGAAAGAGAAGTGGGGAATGGTACCTAGGAGACCACCAGATCCTAGAATTCTTACATGATAGGAGTCCTGTGTCTTCATTCGATAGTGTGGCAAGGTATGCAATATATGGGAACTGAGGTGAAACTGGTCCTGGAGGATCTTGGAGGAGGGTTTGGAGTGAGCTTAAAAAGCTAGCTTGTGAAGGAAGTGAGGGCTCTTGACCATCTTGGGGACTTGTCCAAGTAGCTCTTTCACAGTCTTCCCCAAGCTTATTTATGTAAGCCATCTGTGGCAAGAGTAGAGGCTGGGAATCTGGAGACTCAGTCTCTTGGCCTCTGATCCTTTCCTGAACTCAAGCCCCATCCTTGGTTGGTCTTAATTTGTCTGGCCCGAGCATGTTAGCTGGGCCCTTGGGAATCTAGATCCTGATGAAGCAGAAATAACTCAGCAGGAGACATTGGGAAACTGGGCTGGTATAATTTTCTTCTTTCTAGATTTCTTTCTCTTTATTGATAAATACTTATAATTTAGTATTAAGTCTCCAAGATTATTTTTATTCGTAACAATGGGAAGATTAAAAAAGGACTAGGACAAGGTGATAGCTATGGAGTTGTAGAAATTTTCTGGGAGAAAAGGCCAACAATTATGCTGGCTGAGAAGACTAGCCTTCTTCCTTCTCCTGCAGGCCCAAGAGAGACAAAAGAAAGTCCCTTGAAATAGAGAGCTTCCTGCAAAGCAAAGTTTAAGTGAGTTTCATCACTGTTAAGTAGGATGGTTCAAATGAAATCTTGTGTAAAAGACTTTTAGCAAGCCCAAATGTGCCACATAAATGCTTTTATTGTAGTTGGGACCTTGTTTTAGAGAGATGGGGACGGTGAGCCACCACTGAATTCATCCATGAAATGCTCGTGCTAACTTGGGGAAAAACACAGAACTACTAAAATACTCAGAAAACCCAAGTCTGTAATCAGGAAAGATTCAGCCTTCAACTGTGTTTCTGAGAGGATAACCACGCTAGATTATCCTCCAAAGAACAACAAAATTCGGGGAACTTCTATACCTTTTGGGGAACTAAGGACAGGGAAGTATGATGGATTGACATGGCCATAGCTACAAGGAAATGGGTAGCCCAGGCAGGATTTTCCAGGAGAGACTGATGCTTTTACAATGGATACAAAGAGAAACTAAAGGGGTACTTAACGTTTGATTTGGATCTACTAGTTCCACAACTAGGGCCACTAAGTCCTTAAGGTCTATTACTTAGTCTGAAGTGACTGGAGAATTCTCAAGGGAACTGAGGCAAACTCAGGGTCTCCAGATTTCAAGTTCACAGTCGTGGCTCTTATTAAAAGGTATATATCACCCAATCCAGTCACATTCATTCTTTCTAGTGTCTATGGTGCTGTTGACCTGAAAAATACAGAACTAGCAATGTCCTTATAATAACGGTCTTTAATTGAGGGAAACATAATTTGGGAAACCACACTGAACTGGGACTTCCACTGAACTTCAGAAAATAGATAATTAAATATTCTTTTGAAAAGTAGGGAGAGGGGCTAGCTAGGTGGATCAGTGGAGGGAGAACCAGGCCTAGAGATTCAAATCTTGCCTCTGACACTTTCTGGCTGTGTGACCCTGGTGTCAAGGTGGAATTTAGAAGCCCCCAAGCTTCCATGACTCCCAGTTTAGTTAGCTTGAAAGTGAAAGCCTCAGGTTTGTCTGGCCACCACCGTTGCTCCCAGAGGAAAAGTCCAACTTCTGGAGTCTCAGACTAACAATAGACCTTAAAGTAGTTTAAGTGGGGATGGCCAATCCCATCAGGTGTTAAGTATCTCTTTTGTCCCAATGGTTTCTCCCCTTAAACCAAAGTCCTTTACTGAGGTAGCCCAGCCCTAGGCTGGATCCTTCCCTTTTGTGTCCATTGTAGAGCATAAGCCCCTCGCTGTTATTCCTATCTGGGACTCCTCATTTTCCTTTGTTACCATTGTAAAGCCAATCAACTATATTCTCCCAACCTCTGTCCCCAGGTTCCCCTAGAAAGATATTTGAGCTTCCCACTTAGGCTCCTCAGAATTATCAGTCTAGCTCTGTTGGCTCTCCCAGGGGTCAGAGACCAGAGCAAAGAGTTTCTAGGCTTTTCCTGGGTATGTAGCACAGCTCTGTGTGGAGGCCTTGAGGAATGCACTAAATCCCTTTCCTTAATTAAAGAGTGGGTTTTCTGACTATTTAATAGTTCTGTGTTTTTTCCTAGTCAACACTGGGCATATCATTTAACTCTCACTGCCCAGCCCTTACCACTCTTCTGTCTTGGCCCCGTTACTTAGTACTGCTTGTAAGATAGAAAGTAAGGATTTAACAAAATAAAATGAAGTAAAAGAAAAAGGGGAAAGGTCCAACAGCCAGGTCTCTTGAGTTCACAAAAGCATAGGAAAGATACCATGGCCTGGGTCTAAGATACAATGTCTGGGAGTGGCTTAGATGCAGTAACCAGAGGCTGGGATGCTTGGGAGGGGGTTCCCTTTACTAAGCAGTCCTCTAGATATTTTTATGGGTATTTTCTGGGAACTAGGCAAGAACTATTTCTAGCCAATTCAGTTGTTAGCTATATTTTTTTTACTTCTTTGCATTCATACAGTGAGAGAACCAGTAATAGATAAATTCTCTTGGACATCCTGGAATACGTCTCTTCTCTAGGAGATTTTCTTCTTTGGTTCCAAGTTATTTTTAGAGATTCTTACCTGTTCTTGATAAAGTCTTTTGTAAAACAGATCTCAATAAACATTAGTACAGCTTTTCAAACATTACTCCTATAACTAGTTGAGATGGTAAAAACAATCTAGAATCTTGTGGTTCTGATCTTATTGACAATACAACATATCAGTTAAAATTCAGAGCTTTTAGGTTTTTTATATGTCCATTAGAGTCATTTACACTGAACACTCAGAATTATCTAACCTGTTGTTTTCTCAAAACTTTCCATTTCAATTCCTTTAGGAGAATCAGATGCTATTAGGGGTCAAATCCTATGTATAAAAACATAATCAATAACACTTTTTGCAAATACATTTTTTTCCACTCTCATGTTCAATGATTATACAAATGAATTAACTTACAAGAGACTCATTGTACTCCAACTAAAATAAAATACTTTTGGTGCTCTGCAGATACACTTAAGAAAGGAATTTGCAACTGTATACAGAGAACAATGTACATCAAATGGGTTGCCTGTAGTAAAACACATTCAGACGGAACTAATCTTATATATGACTATGTGTTAATTGGCAGATAAATCCAAATACTAACTTACTTGACTTGTTTAGGATATGGAATGACTGCCCATTCAGATTGAAAACAGCCTATATATTTGCATTGGCTCATATCATCTATTAACAACTAGCTCAGATTATAGAAATTTGGTACAAAGGGGAAAAGCACAGAAAGGATTAAAATAGCATAAAAATCATTCCCTTTGGGAATAATCTTTAAAGGCACAAAGAGATTCATCACATGGATTATCAGCATCCTTAACTTGGTTTGACTTCAGGTAAGAAGCACAGTTGACAATCAATCATGCAGTAACAATTCCAGCCAGACTCAGGAATAATCAGATGGGAACATTTCTATTTAAAAGGAAATAACAAAATTGTTCAAGTAAATTGGAAGGGATTCCAATAGGCTGTCCCTTTAGTTTTTCCCAGATAAGGACTTCTACCTATAACAGTTAAGGGTCACACTCCTGAGCAACTTGTGATTTTTTTCTTTGATGGTGGATAAATGACTTAATGGTCTATCAACTATATCTGAATTCAAATTTTAAAATAATATTAATTGCTGTCCCAAGAGCTTTTACCTTCAGTGGCAAATTTCATTAACTATAGCTTAGGGTTGAATGCAATTAAGCTTAATCTCATGGAATAAACAATAAAATAATAAGAGTTTACTAGGACTCATACACATCTGAGAGATTTCATTTAATTGTCTTCTTTTTCATCTTAAACTCATCCTGGTATAAAAATCAGGCTTTAAAAATCATTTCTATGCAAATTAAAACAACTCTGAGGTACCACCTTACACCTAGCCAACTGACCAATATGACATCAAAGAAAAGTGATAAATGTTGGAGGGGATGTGGCAAAATTGGGACACTAATACATTGCTGGTAGAGTGGTGAATTGGTCCAACCATTCTGGAAGGCAATTTGGAACTATGCCCAAAGGGTTTTAAAAGAATGCCTACCCTTTGACCCAGCCATACCACTGTTGGGTCTGTACCCCAAAGAGATAATAAAGAAAAAGACTTGTTCAAAAATATTTATAGCCATGCTCTTTGTGGTGGCAGAAAATTGAAAAATGAGGGGATGTCCTTCAATTGGGGATTGACTGAACAAATTGTGGTATCTGATGGTGATGGAACATTATTGTGCTGAAAGGAATAATGAACTGGAGGAATTCCATGTGAACTGGAAAGACCTCCAGGAAGTGATGCAGAGTGAAAGGAGCAGAGCCAGAAAAAAATTGTACACAGAGACTGACACTGTGGTACAATCAAATGTAAAGGACTTCTCTACTAGCAGCAATGCAATGATGATCCAGGACAATTCTGAAGGACTTATGAGAAAGAATGCTATCTACTTCCAAAGAAAGAATGGAGTAGGGATGAAGAAGAAAGCATATGATTGGGGGGTAACTGGGTAGCTCAGAGGATTGAGAGCCAGGCCTAGAGACGGGAGGTCCTAGGTTCAAATCTGTCCTCAGACACTTTCCCAGCTGTGTGACCCTGGGCAAGTCACTTGACCCCCATTGCCTACCCTTACCACTCTTCTGCCTTGGAGCCAATACACAGTATTGACTCCAAGATGGAAGGTAAGTGTTTAAAAAAAAAAAAAAGAAAGAAAGCATATGATCAATCATGTGGTTTGATGGGGATATAATTGGGGTTTTGATTTTAGAAGATAGCTCTACTACTGCAAATATGAATAACATGGAAATAGGTTTTGAAGGATGATATGAGTATAACCCAGTAGAACTGCTTGTCTGCTTTGGGAGGGGGAAGAAGAGAGGAAGGGAACTGTATATTATGTAACCATGGAAAAATATTCTAAATTTTTAAAAAATCATTTCTCTATCATAAACAGATGCACATTCTCATTAATCCAGGTTCATGGTTTAGAAATTCCATAATCCAAGCAAGCTCTTTTCCTAGAGCTAGTGACTTTGCTCACACAAATGAAAAATTTACATATAAAGGAATTCTGCAAGGTTTTTCCTTTCAGCTTTTACACACAATAATTACCATTTTTTCTTTCTTTTCTCTTTCTGTAGCTGGGAAGAGAACTGTTTTAAAAATTCAAATGAATAAATGACAAAAAGGATAACAGTTTACAAATTAACCTTAGCTCATTCTTATTTTAGCACTTAAAAAATTCAAACTTTTTATCCTCAAACCTACAGCTCAAAACAAACTACAACTTTCTTTCTGCCTCAACCCCTCAGGTTCTTAATTAGAACTGACACATTACATTTCCCACAATGGGCTTTAAATAAAAGCTAGGTGGCCTAGTGGATTGAGAGCCAAGCCTAGAGATGGGGGAGTCCTAGGTTCAAATCTGCCTCATATACTTTCTAGCTGTGTCAACATGGAATCTAGAAGCCCCCAAGAAGCTTGTAGCCTAATAAGATTTGATGACCCCTCAGTTTAGTTAGCTTGAAGGTGAAAGCCTAAAGTTTGACCTTGACTCCTAAGAGTCTGTCCCTGAGGGAAAGTCCAGCTTCAGAAGGCTCAGACTAACCATAAACTTTAAAGCACTTTAGGTGAGTGGGCTAATCCCATCAGGTGTTAAGTATCTCTTTTGTGCCTTTAGGCCAAAGTCCTTTACGGAGGTAGCCCAGCCCTAGGCTGGATCCTTCCCTTTTGTGTCCATTGTAAAGCATCAGCCCCTCCGGGTTATTCCTATCTGGGACTCCTCATTTTCCTTTGCTACCATTGAAAAGCCAATCAACTATATTCTCCCATCCTCAGTCCCCAGGTTCCCCTAGAAAGGTGTTTGAGCTTCCCACTTTTATGGCTCCTCAGAGTTATCAAACTAGCTCTGTTGGCTCTTCCAGGGGTCAGTGGCCAGAGCAATGAGTTTCTGGGTTTTGCATGAGTATGTAGTGTGCAGCTCTATGTGGAGCCTTAATTTAGCACTAAACCCCTTTCCTTAATTAAGGAGTGTCTTTTTTTCTGACTATTTAATAGTTGTGTTTTTTCCTAGTCAACACTGGGCATATCATTTAACTCTCACTGCCCAGCCCTTAGTACTCTTCTGCCTCGGAACTAATACTTAGTACTGCTTCTAAGACAGAAAGTAAGGATTTAACAAAATAAAATGAAGTAAAAGAAAAAGGGGGAAGGTCCAACAGCCAGGTCTCTTGAGTTCACAAAAGCTAAGGAAAGATCAATGACCTGGGTCTAGCAAACTCCAGAAACTCAATTAGCTACTTAAATCCCCTTTACAGGACAATTCCTAAGCTTGGGGAGGCCACTCTTGCTTATCCCTGCAATAATTGTTATTGGGTGTTTTTTTGTTTTTCTTTAACTCTTACCTTCTGTCTTGGAACCCCATATAAAGTAAGATAATATGGACTTAGACAACTGGTGCTGGGTGCCCAGTGTGAAAGGCAATTCTTGGTTCTCTTTGAGTTCACACTTGTGAAAAGGGAATCCTTTATTCTCTTTGCCTAGTTGGAGTTAAAACTTTGGTTAACAATAACTTGAGTACCCCTCCTTGATACCTCCTTAGATTGTGAAGACAGGATTAACTCTTCTTTGTCCACCTTTTGATTGAATCAACACAGGCTTGAACTAGGTAGAGGAGCTCACTAACTACTTGATGAATTCACACTCTACTTGTGCTAGGTGAGAAACCAGTAAGATAATGGGAGAGCTCCACCCTTTTCTACTAACTCAAAAAGCCAGAAACTTTTGAATTCTTTTAAGAGTTCACACACTCAAAAATGTGTGAATCCAAAGGGAACAATTCAGACAATTTGGAAACTGTGATTGGCCCCTGTGAAAAGGGGCAGGGCCAGGAAACCACCATAAAAGCCATGAAAATCCCTGAGCAGTCAGTGTGGTGAAGTTGACTCTAGTGGAGAGTGTCTCCTGGAGATAGTCTTTGAGGGAACTTCACTGGACACTGAGGCTTGGATTCTGACTTCTGGACTACTTCCTTGGGTGAGTGAAAAGGGCTGACTTCTTTCCTAGTTTCCTAAGAGACTAGCTTCAGTTTTGGAGGGCCTCAGTTGCTCACTACTGACCCTTCTGGTTAAGGATTAATATAGGTATTTTCTCTAACCTCTCTCACATTTCTTTACTTTATTGTTTCCCCTCTAATTTGGTAAGTAAACTTCCAACTTGAGATATAATAATCTCACATAATTTAAGTCCAACCACTGCATTTAACCCTTAAACCAGGGTCATAGCTAGGAAGTGTTAGAGGTCAGATATAAACCCAGGACCTCTCATTTTCAGGTTTTCTATCCACAGAACCATTTCCCTGTTTCTAGCAATGGATTCTTGATACCATGGCTTCATTGCATGGCCATGTGACTTTCTGCCAAAGGGACTTGTGCTCTTGAGTGTGTTTGGGCTCCCCAACAGTAGATGGTACATGTCCAGTCTAGAAACTAGAAAGAGAAGCCCGGGCCTGGGGAGACTTGCTCAGACCCTGAGATAGGTCCATTTGTGCTGCTTTGGGAGCATTTGGTAAAGAGTTCTCTTGATTGAAGAGAAGACTAGAGCCTTCCTCTAGTACTTTATGCATAGGAAATAATTAGGAGACTGATGTGATTAACTGATCAAGAGAGTGGAGGCTCTTCTTTGTTTCTGAGCAGCCAACACTTGGATGCCCTCAGAAAGTGTCTCAGAGTTCCCTGTAACTTAATGAGGTGCTAAGCTGGGAATAGAACTAAGCCCTGAGTGGTCCTGGATGGGGGCTGACAGAGGCCATTTTCTAGTGTGCCTCTCACTGAGAGGGGATGAATCCACACCATTTTCCACGAATAGGAAAGGGGTGGAGATAGCTGGGGAAAGTATAGAAAAGCCCAGGACTGGCTCAGTGGGAGACATCCCTATTTAGAAGGGAGGCCCTGGCTGGAGCTATATTCCTGACAGAAACCTCCAGGGAGCTATCAAAGGTAAGTTTCCTTCTGGGAAAATGCCCTTTTCATTACAGATCTAGGAAAGCAGAGTGCTGGCTTTTGGAGAGCCCGAATGCCAGTGTCATGGCTCCATGATAATGGCCAAATTTCTTATTCTGTCTAAACTCCAGTTTCCTCAGTGTTTTCCTATGTATTCAGTAGGCAGGCAGGCAGGCAGTGAACAAGCATCCATGAAGCATGGAGTACCAGGTGGTGAGCTAAGGGCTGGGGATGGATAGAAGGGCAAAACCATGGTCCCTGTTATCAAACAGCTGCCATTCTAATGGGGAGCCTGGATGCAAACAGCCCTGTGAATAGACAAGGCATCCATCCTGACAGAGAGACTAGAGGGCAGAAGGGCAGGATGAGGAGCCCGGGAAATTAATATGTAATCCTGGAAGTAATAGGGAATGCCACTGTAGTTCTGCTGAGCAGGGAGAAGAGAATTGGACCTTGGGAAGATGGTAGTTGAGAGTCAAAAATGGATATGAGTAGAAAAGTCTTCAGGCAGGGAGACCAAACAGAAGGCTATTGCAGTTGTCCAGGTGTGAGGGAGGGAGGACTCTCACTAGTGTGAGATGTTTGATGGTGTGAGCACAGAGCAGGGGGCACTTATGAGAGATGGAGGTCTTAAGGTAGGATTGACAAGACTTTACAACAGAATGGATCTCTGGGATGAGGGCAAGTGCAGAAATGAGGCTGGCACTGAGGCCAGGAGCCTGGGTGATTGTAGAATTGTGATGCCCTGCACAGTAATAGGGAATTTTAGTACTAGGGAAATAGAAAAGGGCTTGGAAGGAATAATAATAACTTTGTTTTAGAAATGTTGGGTCTGAGATAGCTATGGGACAGTCAGGTTGAGTGGCCCCAAAGGCAGTTGGTGATGCAAAAGGGAAGCTTAGCAGAGGGGTTAAATTGTGAGTGCAGATGATCCCTGAAATGAGGCTCAGCTGATGAGATTCACCATGAGATGGTTCAGATCAGGGATTTTTAACTTTTTTGTATCATGGATCCCTTTGGCCTTCTGCTGACCCCATAGACCCATTCTTGCATGGATCCAAGACCTCTTAACTTAACTCAGGAAACTGGCAGGAGAAAACAAGAAGTTTGCAGTAATGATGACTCCAGGATCATAAGGAGATGGACTAGGAGTCCTGGAGCTCACAAAAGGTTTGGAGGTCATCTAGTCCAACCTTCCTCATCTTTCTGATGAGGACATTGAGAATCAGAGTTGAAAAGACTTGCTGAAGATCATATGGTAAATGGCAGAGCTAGATTCAAACCCTGGTCCTTTGTTTCTGAGCTGTCTCCAAAGACCCTTTCCACTCCCTGAATTAATTTCACTGCCTCTTTTTATTGGCCCAAGTGAATTCATGGGTAACCCAGGATTCCCACAGAGCAGTTCTCACCTGGCATTTTTGTCTGGCTGAAGAGGGACTTTCTGCAGGATCTTTCTTGTGGATCTTTCTAAGAATGGAAACCATCATGAAAAGCTGTCCTGATAGTTAACACATTTTGTAGCTGCAGTTTTACAATCATTTTGAGGTGTATCCTCTTATTGAGCTCATGTGGTGTTTTCTTGGCAAGTATACTGGAATAGTTTGCCACTGACTTCTCCATCCCATTTGACAGGTGAGGAAACTGAGACAAGAAGGATAAGGTGACTTGCCCAGGGTCCTCCCTGACCAGATTTGAATTCACAAAGAGAAGTCTTCTTGACTCCAGGCCCAGCACTCTATCTACTGCTCCACCTAACTGACATGAACATATTTAAAGTAAAGTCAAAGCAATGATTATTCTCTTTGTTCCTTTTGGCCACCATCTTTCCCAGATAGTTTGGTTCACATTTTAAGTCCACTTGCCTCTCTCTCACCTCATCCAGCCTCCATTTCTTCCCTTTCAGATTCCATCTCCTTAAAGAGGAATGTGGTTGCCTTTCCTTTCTCTGCCCAGAACCTGTGTTTTAGGGAACATCAAGGGGGCAGAGGAGGGGAGAACAGTGTGATAACCAGATCAAGGGGAAGTCTTTAGACAGTATTCCCTGAATAGGACAGGCAAGGAAGGCCAGTAGCCACTGCCCAGGGCCATATTGCTTTTTCAGCCATGGAACACAGACATTCATTCTCCCCCTTGCAGGCCCAAGGGGTGAAATAGAAATCCCTGAGACTCAGCTCAGAGCTGTGGCTGGCAGAGTTGCATCTTCCCAGCTCCCTGGCTGCTTCCTCCTACCCATCTTGCTCTTGCTCTCTCCTCTCTCCCCAGCTGAGCTTTGTACAGCATCATGGCAAACATCAGCCCCAGCATCTGGATTGGAGATGATGAAGCAGGCTATGACTTGGACTGTTTTTGCATCCCGAAGCATTATGCTCAAGATCTGGAAAAAGTCTTGATCCCTCATGGGCTCATCATGGACAGGACTGAACGCCTGGCACAAGACGTGCTGAAGGAGATGGGAGGCAGCCCCATTGTGGCCCTCTGTGTCCTCAAGGGGGCCTATAAGTTCTTTGCTGATTTGCTGGATTCTATGGAGACCCTGAACAGGAACAGAGACCAGTCCAACCCCGTGACTGTGGATTTCATCAGACTGAGCAGCTACTGTAATGACCAGTCCACAGGGACAGTCACAGTGATGGGGGGAGCTGATCTCTCCAGCCTAACTGGCAAGAATGTCTTGATTGTGGAAGATATCATTGACACGGGGAAAACCATGCAGACTTTGCTTTCCCTGGTGGAGCAGCATCAGCCAAAGGTGGTGAGAGTAGCCAGCCTGCTGGTGAAAAGGAGCCCTCAAAGTGGGGGATACAGACCAGACTTTGTGGGCTTTGAAATTCCAGACAGATACGTGGTGGGATATGCCTTTGACTACAATGACTACTTCAGGGACTTAAACCATATCTGTACCCTGAGTGAGACTGCCAGAGACAAGCATGCCTTGTGTAGAGAAGCTCTGAAACACTCTGGGGAGACCCAACCACGAGACATCTGGACCCCCAGTTAAATTTGTCCCCTGTTTCAGCTCTTGTGAGCATGTGCTTATTAAAGCTTTTTGCATCCACAGAACTCTGTCTTGTGTGTTTTATCCTTTAGGAATGTGATTGGAACTACACAGCTTAAAAGAGACATGACTTCTCCTGGGGAGAAGGGATGGACTTGCTGTGTTTGATTTAGGAATGGGAAATGACTGAAGCCACACTGACTGCTGAACAAATGGAAAGAGTTAAGAGAATTGTGAATGTGATAGATTCAAGAATATGAGGATATGTTGATTGTTAAATAGGTGATTTCATGAAAAGAGAGATTGAGTTTTGGCAGTAAACACCTTTTCTTGGTCAAAAGAATTTCAATATTTGTTCCACTTCTGTTACAGAACACGAGAGATTTGATTATTTTCTGTTACCTTCATCTATCTCCTGGATTTACACAGTCATTTCAAGAACTTTGGCAACTGTTGCTAAGGGGGGGATTAAAATGGAAGTAAAAGGTTTATTTACTGAGATGTAGAAAGAAAAGCACCCCCAACCCATATTCCACTGAGCTGTCTCAGTCTTCTGGATTATTTCCTTTCTATGCACAAAGTCAAGAGTCATTTTCTTTTTTAAGATGAATTGTCTCTGAAACCTAGAACACTTTCCTTTTTAAATCAATAATGTAAAATGCTTAAAAAGAAAGGCTTTTCTTAAAAAGTAATGCTATTCTTTGATGTGGCACATGACTTTGGAGACTCATACTAGGAACCCAATCTCAGCTCTTTTCAGTGGCTCCCCTCAAGGCCTAGAATGGAAAAATTGTCTTGTGGTCAGTCATTTTGGCCTCTCAAGGTGACAAGTGCCTACCTCCTCCCATGTGATTCTCAGGCCATCCCCAGGCCTGTCTGAACCCCTCCTGAGACTCTGGGGCTTTCTCTATCATCTTCTCTTACATCTTCTGTTACTAGTCATTGCCTCAAACCTCAACCCACTCTGAAATCATCAGGACAGGAACAGAGAGGGAGCAGAGAAACCAGTGAAGAGGCTGACTATGGCCAGAATCAGGGTTGTTTTGTGGAATTACAGTATAGCTTGCACCTTCCCGGGTACATAAAGGGGGTGGAGGGTGGTGGGGTTATAGAGAGAATTATGGGGTGAGAGGGTCAAGTGAAGGGCAAGCAACAAGGGAGGTGACAGCTGTGGTCCTTGAAAGGAAGGCCCTCAGGGTGTGGGTGAGAGGGAGGGAGAAAAGGTTGACTGAGGGAGGCCATACTTTGATGCTGGGAGGGGGTTCCATTGATGAATCCTCTTAGTAATTCAAGCTAGATGGTCTGAGAGGTGAAGACTTTACACTGGGGGATTGGGGACTTGAAACTTCCACCTATCCTATATTTAGAGATGGAAGTTGAAGCAATGGAGGTAACTGTTACCTGGGGGAGTTGGAGCACATGGACTTGGGGAGAAGATTTTTAGGCCAATGAGGGGAAAAGAGGTAAATAGAGGCGGGTAAAGAGAAGAGTTGGGCAATATGGGCTTTGTTCTTATTGAGAAATATGATTGAAAATTCATCTCTGGGAGGACCTTGAAAAGTTGTGTCTAAAAACTAAGATGGCCTGGCCACATTCGACATATTTTTGTCTTCTGGGTTACAATAAACTCCTTAAAATTTTTCTCTTCATAGCATTACCTCATGTTTGAGGACTTTGGGGGAAAATTGCACAAAAAGGGTTTGGAATGTTGGAGAAAGAGAGGATTGTCAATGAAGGCAGTAGGAAGAGGCAGGGGAGAGACTGAAGAGAGTGACAATTGTTCTCTGAAAAAAAAAAAAAAAAAAAACTCTTGCCTGGACCTCAGGACAAGAGGGAGCTTCTCTGCCTCTCAGGGTAGAAATTTACCTCTATTCCTGGGGTTTTCCCAACTGTTTCTCTTCCTGGATACCTGTGGATTTGACCAAAAGGATTTGAAGGGGGCTTTAGAGCATTAGCCTGAAGAGACAGGCTAAACCAGCTGTGAAGGCCAGAATCTCTTTTCCTCTTACTATCTACTGCTAAAAACTTTGAATTTATAAAAGCTAGGGTAGATATAGTTCAGATTAGGAAGAAAGAAAACTTCCATAAGCCTGTGAGCCCTGGACTCAGCTCAAACTCTGATAGAGGCTTGAAAACCAATCTGTGTTTAAGGTTGAGGGTAACCCCTAACTTCCCTCTATCCTAATTCTTTCCCTTAAGGACTTGTTATTAAACCAATTTAGTTAAAAAAACAGTCAGATAATCTTTTGTAAGGGTGAAAGTGGTCAGAGTGGGAGAAGCCATTGGTTCCCTGATCAGTCAGTTGGTTTTCTCTGAGGGTTAGCTAATTGATACTCTTGGCTAACCACAGGAACACCTTCTCCGGATTTCCCTTTCTGATTTTCCTTTGTAAGAGAGTTTTTTTACAGGACAAGAACATCTTTTAGCACTAGAAGTGAGTCACAATGGAAAAGTGCCCTCTATGGGGCAAACTTTATAAGGCATTGGAAGAAATGTGTACTATCTCACAAAGCAAAAATAAACATTCTGAAAAAAAAAAAAAAGATAAACAAGAAAACTATATTATGATGAAAGGAACTATAGACCATAACCTATACCGTTAAGTAATAAATTTAGATGTACCAAATGTTTTCCCAACCAAATTTATAAATTTCTATGCTTTAAGAAAACATGGAGAATAATATAAAATTGATAGGAAACTTCAGTACCCCTTTATCAGTGTTGGATATGTCTAAGACCATAAACAAAAGGGAAAATGGGGAACAACAGATTTCTGGAGAAACTAAAGTGAAAAAAGAAATATGGCTTCTTCTAAATGGGACAACCAAAAAAATACAATTCTCACTACCACATGGAAGTTTTACAAAAATTGATCATGTACTAGAGCACAGAGATATCATAAACACTTGCAAAAAAGCAGTAATCATTGATGTATCCTTTCCAGACTGTTAACTTGGAAATAACAAAGAACTACCCAAGTAGTCAGAAAAACCACTCTTTAAGAAAGGGATAAGTCCAATATTTGGCCCATTACTCAGAGTCTAGTGCTGAAATTTTTACAGGGTCTACACACTGGACTCTGGAGACATTTTCTCTGAGAGTGACACCATGCTAGATGATTCCAAGGAACAAAAGAATTTGGGGGACTTATATACCTTTTGGGAAATCCAGGGACAGGGAAATGTGATTGACATTACCAGGGTTACAAGGAAATGGGAATGTTGTAACTACTGACAGAGTACAAACAAGCATGGAAAAGGAACCATAGCCAGAGGCTAGGATGTAAGGGAAGGAGCTATTTACAATGGATACTAAAAGGATGGTACCTGCCCAGGTGTGGGTCTTCTTGGCAAAGGGTCTCCGATACAATGGGGAAGACTACCTAAGAAAAAAAAAAAGAGTACCTTACCTTAGACCCCTCTAACTGGGATTGTTATTTACCCTAGGGTCCATTATTCAGTCTGAAACAGCTAACCTCAGATTCCCTTCGGGGTGGATTCTCATGGGAACAAAGAACCAGTACAAGCTTTGGAGTCTCCAATTTATCAGCTTGTCCTAAAACTTGGCTTCCATCAGATCTTACTAGTCTACAAGTTTGGGGTTTCTAGATTCCATGTTGACAAGACCATAATACAAAAAAATGTAGAATTTTGTTCAGGGATCACAAACAAAAGATACTGACACAAATGGAGATTAGAAAAATTTAACTGAATGGATCAAAGAACACATCATAGAAAGAGCAAATTATGTTAAAGAAAATAATCATGTTAAAACAAAATACCAGAATTTCTGGGAAGCAATTAAAGCAGTCCTGAGTGAAAAAATCACATCTTTAAAAACACACATAAATGAAAATAGGTAAAAAGAAGATTAATGCATTGAATATGCTTTTGAAAAATTAGAAAACCAACAAGTAAATTTAAAATAAGCACAAAAGAGGAGATATTAAGAATGAGAGGAGAAATAGATAAATTGAAAACAAAAAGCTGATTTTTTAAAAGATAAAATTGATCAATCAATAGCTCATCTGATTAAAAAGAAAAGAGAATCAGATAAAAGAACAAATGAACAAGGTAAAATCACAATAGAACCAGAACAGGAAGAATCATCAGAATACATAGTTATTCCTAACAAAAACAGAAGGTAAAAGAAATCAAATGCCTTTAAAAAGATAAATACCTAAACTTTCAAAAGACCAGATAGAGTCTTTTTTTTTTTTTTTTTTTTTTTTTTAAGCCTGACCTTCTGTCTTTCAAGGGATACACTAAGTATTGATTCAGAGGCAGAAAAGTGGTAAAGGCTGGGCAATTGTGGTTAAGGGATGTAACCCTTACTGTCTATCTATGTGACAGCATCTCTGGTCAGATTTCAGATAGAGATCTTGAATAACCCAATGTCATAAAAGGAAATAGCTCTAGTCCTAAAAGAAAAACCCTTTTCTCAGTCAAGTTCAAAAGTCTGAGGTCTCCTGGAGGAAGTAAAGGTGGGGTTAAATAATATGATCACCTCTAGCCCCCAGGATATTTGACAACCACTTTAATCTGTGGGGATTCCTGTTTTGTTTACCCATAAACAGAAATTCAGCCAATGGTACCTAAGAGGATACCCATCTCTAGGGATAGACCTCCTGTCTTTATGCCTCCTCAAAATCAGGAGGTGATTGTCTCCCCAAATAGACTGTTAACCTGAGTGGGGAAGTCCTGATTGTCTATCCAAGATTACTGGGGGCAGTTGAGGTCCATAAAGCAATTAACTTTCCTTAAATGTCAGAGAGGGTCATGAGCAGCCACACCTGAAGGCCAAACCACTTTCCTCAGCTATAGCTTCCCAGATGCCCTGACCTCTTTCTTTCCCAGCTCAATAAAAATGTTTTTGTTTGTTTGGTGTTTTCCATCTCATCTGGGTTGCTCAACCACCTGAGGAGGGAGAGGTAATAGGCCAGGCTCAGTTCAAGATTAACTTGCATCTTCTGGAGTAGGACAGGCAGCCCACAGTTACCCTCTGTCTTCTCTGGAAAATGGTGGGGTAAAGAAAGGGAGTACAAATTTTTTGGACATCTACTACATACCAGGCATTGTGCTAAGTACATTAAAAGTCTGACAACATTTGATTTTTATAACAACCCTGCTAAAGAGGCTGTTATTGTTCCCATTTCAAAATTGAGGAAGATGAGACAAAGAGGTTAAGTACTTGTTCAGAGTCACAGAGCTAGTAGGAGTAAGAGCTAGGAGAGCTCTCTACCCTGCCAAGAAGATTGGAGCCTTCCTTTGTCTAAGTATCTTACACATTGTGTGTGTTTAGAAGACTGGTGAGCCCAATTCATCAAGGTTGTAAATTCCCTCTTCATCGTTTCTGAGGAGTGACCTCTTTGATGCACTCAAAAAGCATTTGGGAGTTCAATGTTCGTTAAATGAGGTGTTAAACAGAGAGGGTTAGAAACAAAGTACTGAGGCTTGGGGATTAGTGAGAGAGAAAAAGGGATTTTTCTACTGTCCTGACCCTGAGGAATTTGGGAATTCACCCCTTTCCTTACCTGAATGGGAAAGGGGAGGAGAATAGTGGGAGTAAAAGGAATATGAAAGTGACTCAGTTTGAGAAGTCCCTGCTCAGATTCTAGATTCCAGTTGGAGCTGTGATTCTCACTGAGAAGCAAGCTTCCTAATAACACATCAAAGAGAAGATGCTTTTTTTCCCTTTCACTTCTGCCTAAATTGAGATTTAGCCTTGTGGGAAGGGAATTCCCCTCCCTATTATGTGGCTTTGTTTGACTCCATCAATCAGTGACCTGAAGATTGTTTACTATTGAGATGTGCAAGTACCCACAAACCCTCAGAGAAAGGAAGTTGAAACCAATGAGAAGAGAAACTGATCTCACAGTTTGATGCCCAGGGGGCAGTGCCAGCCAAATTAAGGAACTATGACTGGTTCCTGAGATGTGAAATGAGAGAGCTAGTGGGTGGAGAAAACTGCTTATAAGGTGAGACCTTAAAAGGGAATCCTTTGTTCCCTTTGTCTATTTGAGTTAACACTTTGGTTAACAATAATTTAAGTACCTCTACTTAGTACCTCACCAGATTGTGAAGACAGGATTAACTCTCCTTTTTCTACTTTTGAACTGAATCAACAAAAGCTTGAACATCCTACTTAGCACTAGGTGGAGGAGCTCCCAAGCCACTTAGAGAGCTCCACCCTTTCAACTCAAGACAGTCAGGAAATGAGAATTCACACCCTCAGAAACTCAATCTGCCAGGAATCTGTGAATCCTTTTGATAAGAATTTACACCTCCAGAAGGTGAGAAGTGGATCTCACAGACACTGCCCTGTGGGCAGTGCTAGACAGTTTAGAAAGTGTGATTGGCTCCTGTGAAGAGGGGACGGGACAAGAGGTCACCATAAAAGCCATGGAATCCTTCAGCTTGGGGCTGGTCTTGTGGAGATTGACTTCTGGGGATTGTCTTCTAAAGATAATCTTTGAGGGAGCTTTGCTGGAGACTTTGGCTTGGATCTTGGCTTCAACTTGGTTCAGACTCTAGACTGCTTCATGGGTAAGTAATTGGCCTTTCCTTGCTTCCTGGAGAGAGATTAGTTCCTTTCCCTCTTGGAGGAGGCAGCTTTGGTGGGACACCTGGTCCTCTGGTTGAGGGTTAACAAGCCCTAGCAGGTTGAATAGTGCATCTTCTCTACTTTTTTTTTTTTATTTATTTCTCTACTTTCAATCTTTCCACCTCTTTTGTAAATAAAAACTATTAAAAGTCATTTTGACTTGAGCTCTAATATTTTAAGTTGGTGACCACAAGATTATTTTAGAATCCTCAGGAATCCCTGTTGCTAGTGAGCTTCAATCCATCAAACAGCAAATAGGTAGTAAGCTAAGCTACATTTCCCTCTCTTTTCTATCACTACTTTGAGTAAATTAACTTGTTATAGCTACTAACAGCCTCATCATGCAATCTTAATTATTACAATTTGGTGATCACAAAAGTTTGATGAGTATTCTCATTTTCTTCAGTTTCTTCACTTTTTTACTCTCAAAACTATTCTTAAGTAAATTAGTTAGTAGCTGTTAGATTGGCTAAAAAAAAAAAAAAAACACCAAGGCGCCAAACTGATTCAGGAATGATCAAAGCTACTACCTCACAGCCCAGAACTCCGGATTGGTGAAAAAGTTTTAAGTATTGGGGGAAGGAAGCACACTTAACTTTTTACTTTTTCCCCAAATAGAGCCAGGTTTGGGGAATTAAGCTCTGACTTCCTGACCCAAAAATCAGGAGTAACCCAAATCTCCACAGTTTCTAGCCCTTTAAAGGAGATTATCTTGCTCCTGGGAGTCTGGGTTTTCTCTCTTTTTTTTAAGGCCCAGTGCCTCCAGCATTAGCTTAGGTACAAGGTGGGGAGTTGGGGAGAGCAGCAGTAAGATCTCTAAAGCTGCTCCCTTGACCCTGCAAAACATTTCAGAGCCTACTAAGGGCAAAATCCAAGCAGGGGATCCTGGCCACAGCCTGAGCTCTCCACCCAAGTTTTTTTGCATCTCCAGACCATTTTTTTCTCTGCCTTTTGCCCTCCCATGCCAGCTCAGTGAAACAGCTCCCTGCAAAGCCTTTTCCCAGTAAAGCCTCAGAGTCCAGGAGACCATCAGAGCTCGTGCCCAGCCCCCCAACCCTGTTGGCCCCCTTGGAAGCATGTGGCCATTGGCTTTTTAACCTTGATAGGGAGAGGAAGGGAGAGAACTCTTCCCAAACTCTTAGCTAAAACTTAGTACCAGCTGGTGGTAGAAAATGGCCACTTTTGAGGACTTACGGAGTATGGTTTCTAGTTTTCAGGTTTCTCAACTACAAGTATTATTAGACTTTGCTGGATGTAAAAAAAGTGGACTCAAGCATGACCTCCTGATGAGGGCTCAGCATTTATTGATGAGTGGCTGTAGCCCAGCAGTTCAGATTACAATCAGAGAACTTTATAGTCAGCGTTTCCCAGGAAGAACTGAACGTCTCTCAGATTTGTCCACAATAAAACCATCAGATTTCAGTTTGGACAGTAGCTCATCACCTGTGGAATCTGACCTGACTGTTGCTGGGATCCACGCCTTGCCTTCTACTTTGGTCACACCTCAGTCTTCTTCCTCTCCTCTTGGAGATACTAAGCTCCTCCAAGATACTGAGCCTTCACTTGAGAATCAGCAGCCATCTCCCCCAATTCCTCCTGTCTACCCTGATGTTCAGCTGAAAAGCCTTCCCTTCTATGATGTGCTTGATGTTCTTATCAAACCTACAAATTTAGTTCAGAGCAGTATTCAGAGACTGCAAGAGAAGTTTTTTCTTTTTGCATTGACACCTCAACAAGTGAAAGAAATATGCATTTCCAGGGACATTTTGCCAGGTGCTGGAAGAGATTACACTGTCCAAGTACAGCTAAGATTGTGCCTAGCAGAAACTAGCTGTCCCCAAGAGGATAAGTATCCCAAAAGTCTGTGCATAAAAGTAAATGGGAAGCTATTTCCTTTGCCACATTATGCACCCTCTCCAATAAATAGAACTGAACAGAAATGCCAGGGATGCCCCTGAATATTACATCTCTAGTTTGGTTATCTTCTGCTGTGACAAACCAGGTGTCCATTTCTTGGGCATCTGAAATTGGAAAAAATTACTCCATGTCTTTATATCTTGTAAGACAGCTGACATCATCCATGTTGTTACAGAGGTTAAAAATGAAAGGTATTCGAAACCCTGATTATTCCAGAGCACTAATTAAAGAGAAGCTCACTATAGATCCTGACAGCGAAATTGCTACAAGCAGTCTTTGGGTATCACTGATGTGTCCTCTAGGAAAAATGAGGCTGACAACTCCATGTCGTGCTCTGACATGCACACATCTACAATGTTTTGATGCTGCTCTTTACCTACAAATGAATGAAAAGAAGCCTACCTGGATTTGTCCTGTTTGTGACAAAAAGGCTGCCTATGAAAATCTAATACTAGATGGGCTCTTCATGGAAATTCTCAATGAGAGTTCTGATGTGGATGAGATTAAATTTCAAGAAGATGGTTCTTGGTGCCCAAAGAGACTGAATAAAGAAGCTCTTAAGTTTTCAAGCCCACAGTGTACAAAAATAGGAAGTTCAAGTGTCCTCACTAAACCCTGTTCAGTGACTGGCCAGTGAAACAAGCAAGAAGAAAGTAAATGTTATTGATTTAACAGTAGAGAGCTCTTTTGGCCTCCTGCCAAAAAGAAATGCATATTTAAGGCAGAGACACAAAGCAGCCCAATCAAAGGGTTATGTACCAGCCA
The DNA here is from genome assembly GCF_016433145.1 of Gracilinanus agilis. NCBI lineage: Eukaryota > Metazoa > Chordata > Mammalia > Didelphimorphia > Didelphidae > Gracilinanus > Gracilinanus agilis. The sequence continues at coordinate 90,963,970 of NC_058132.1, forward strand.
ACAACTGTCAGGGTCCCCAATGTGGCTATGGACGCTGCTCTGCCACCTTCACTAACAGATTACTCAGTACCGTCCCACCACACACCAATATCAAGTATTTCCTCAGATTTGCCAGATTTGGATTTTCTTTCCCTAATTCCAGTCAATCAACAGTCCTCTCCTCCTATGTTTTTGGATAGTCTCTCCTCAACCCTGTTGACAAGCAGCACAACTGGAAATAATCATCACATCAACAAGCACCCAACAAAGCAGCACTCATGTTACTTCATCAGGCAGAAGTGAGACTGGGGGTATAACCAGCAGTGGGAATGAGTATGTTTGCAGTTGTCATCAAATAAGGTCTTGTGATTTGGGGAATTTTGGTTTAGAATCTGCATTAGTTGTTGTACTGCTATTTTTAAAAAAGCTTTTACCTGGTGAAAAAAATAATGTACACTCACACTGTGGATCATGGCCAAGTTAAAAAGGAAATAAATCTCACTTTTGTGCTTCTGCTTGGCTAACACATTGTCACATGGAATGTGGACTATGAATTTCTGATTTTTTAAAAATTTGATTATTGATTTTCTTTTTATTTGCAATAGGATATTTGATTTTTTCTTTCCTCTTAATTTTTGTACTTGAAGTATATGGAATCAGTATTAACATTTTTTATTTTGGAGGATAAATTTAAAATATCTACTAGCCCTAATTCCTATGCATACCCAAAAGCCTTAGATGATGGAAACCTGCCAATGATTGTTAAGTATTAAGGGACTTTTACTAATAATTGTGTCTGATTTCAAAAGAAGGGATCACAAAAGAGCCACTGCACAGTGTCAAGAAGCACAAGGTCAAGGAGACCACCAATCCCATGGGATTGATAAGGATCTACACCAAGACCAAGGACTTGATTTGAGATTCACGGAAGTGGCTATTTGACAACTTCATATGCAGAACTTCCCTGTGCCAGATTTCCTACAAGTACCTTAATTTGGCTTTTATTTTGGCTCCCCTATACCTGAGATTGAAGATAAAATCAGACCAGGGAATCATAGTTCCCTTTTACTTCAGAATCTAGTCTCTTCTCTTTTTAGTATGGCAATTTTCTATAGTCCTGGCTGCCAATGGGTAGTGTAATATTGCTACATTTGTCCCGTAGGCTTCTAGGACATAAATCACTTTAATTGAACCTCCTAGTGATTCAAAGACTTTTTACAGGTTTATTCTTCTTTACTTATAATGTTATACACATAAGATTTTGATGTACATATTTTCCCCAGAATTAATTTTTTTCTCTTCTATTTGAACAAAGTCAGCTTCAAGAAGACAGTTGGCCTCAGGAGTTACTTTCAGCTCAAGTCATTGTCCTGATCTGCCTCTTGGAGGGAACTTGGGTGAACGGATAGCTGGCTTTCCCTTCCTGTCTTCTGGAGAGAGTTTAATCCTGGTTGAAGATCAACAGGTGTTGGTCAACACTCTCCTCAGGGGGGATTATATAATTATCCTAAAATCCAAGGTTTGAAATCTTTTGGAGAAATTTCTGGAAAAGAAACTCGACAACACCACAAATCAAGAAAGTGGATCTTTTGGAGAAGGTGCTATAAGGAAGCCTGTGGAAACTGCACACGGCATCACAAGATGCAGAGTGAATTTTGGGACATAATGAACTGAAGGAAATTGAACATACCATTTATTCTAAATGTAAACTCTTATGCCAAAAGGGAATTCCCCCTAATTGTCTTTTTGTCAATGTATCTATCAATTATTGTTTTTTTTTCTTTCTCTTTTATTTCTCTCTTATCACCAAATTATTGTAATTCCCTCTAGGTGGAATGCAATATTCTATACACCTCTAGTAAGAGAAATTTTAGAGGTATAAATTGGTTATTTGAAATGATTCATTGGGTAGATTAGACATATTAATCTCCCATAAGCCTCAGTTGGGGAGATTTCAACATACTCTTCTTTCAATAAAATCTTGGGAGGATTATGGGAAGGGAATTCCCCTCCCTATTATGTTGTTTTGTTTGATGCCTTCAATCAGTAACCTGGAGGTCATTTACCATTGAGATGTGCAGGTATAGCAAACCCTCAGAGAAAGGAAGTTGAAACCAATGAGATGGGAAATTGATCCCCCAGGCACTGTCCCACCCTGGGCAGTACCAGCCAAATTAAGGAACTATAATTGGTTCCTGAGATGTGACATGAGAGAGCTAGTGAGTGAAGAAAACTGCTTATAAGATGAGACCAGGAGGCTGCTCTCTCTCTTCTAGCTGGAGCTTGAAACCTGAAGTAACCCCTGCTCCTTGAGCTTCAATCCATCAAATGGCAAATAAGATAGTAAGCTAAACTACTCTCTACCTCTTTCTTGCATTTCCCTCTCTTTACTATCACTACATTAATTAAATTTAATTGTTAAAGCTACTAGCAGCCTCATCATTTAATTTTAACTATTATAGCCTTTTGAGAAAATTTTGAAGAGATTTAGGGTTTACATCAGTGCTTGTGACATAGTCAAGTTTCTTCCCTGCTTCAACTTCAGTTTCCTCATCTGTAAAATAGGAATTTTATTATCTGCAATATCTTTACTCACACAAGCTGTTAATATCAACTATCCAGTGACAGACAGGAAACAGGTTGTGAGGTTAACTGGATTGATACTTTTGTGGGAGAGCTTGATATTAATCTGGTTCTGGTTCAGTATGGTACTCTTTCAAAGAATGAACAGTCTCTGATGAATATCTTTAAAAATAGAGAAATTTCATGGGAAAATATTTTTTCAAAATCAAATATCAAAAATATCAAAATTTATGAGATACAGCCAAAACAGTTCTTAGGGGAAAATGTATATCCCTAAGTGCCTATTTCAAGGATGGTGAACCTTTTAGAAATGGAGTGCCTCTCCCCAGACTGAGGACCATGCCTGCCCCCCCCAGAGGCTGCATGCCATGCCCCTCCCTACCAGCCAGTGCCAGGTGCACCCCACTCACACAGGGGAGGGAGGAAGTATTCCCTTTGGGCTGCTGGGTGGGTGAAGTGAGGAAAGTCCTCAGAGAGTATAGAGAGGGGAAGGGACTGGCTCAAACTCTCTGTTCCCCTCCAACTCTGCCACCTGTGAGCCACCCACCTTATCCCCTGTGTGCTTCCATTAGGCTGTTGGACAGAGGGGTGGGAGTGTGTGAGAAAATATCAGTTACAGTAGAGAGGGGGAGGGGAACAGCTCCACCAGAGTCCCTCTGCCTTTCTAGTCATGAACTCTGATAAGGAGAGGAGAAGCAGATGAGGGGTCAGGGAAGGTATTTGCATGCTCACAGAGAGCATTCTTTGTACCATCTTTGGCACCCGTGCCTTGGGTTCGCTTTCACTAGCATAGCTGTATGAAGTTCATCTGACAAATTTCAAATGATGACCAGGAAGGAAGAAACCATCAGGATTGCAGGAGTCAAACTCCCACAGGTCCAGGTACTCTCAGAGGTAGGATGGGCATGGAAGACTTTATTGAGACAAATGAGAACCATAAGAGTTTCAGCCAGAGCCAGGCATCATAAAGATTACTCTGCTCTGCCTTGAGTAAGGTTTATTTTTATATTCTTCGAGATCACACATAATGTTGGCATGGATTTCCATTCTTACCTCTTATGATTAAAAATTATATATATGAATATTAAAAGAAGTATTAATATTTTAATTAAAGCTATGTTGGTAAAATATAAGAAGACCACGCGCCTAAGATCTATTTCAAATTCCCCGCCATACCTTCTCCCACCTGGCTCCCTCATACCAAAGAGCCCATCCCAATCAAGTCCTCTCTATTTAAGCTACACTTTACATTGGCTCACATCATCACATAAGACTGGAAACCCGTTGAATCATGGGAAATGTAGTTTCCAAGTCCCCTAAACTTCCACAAGAAGTTTGTCATATATCTAAATATTTAAAACTAAAATGAGCCCCAAATACCTCTCAATGGAACCCCAAAAATTCCAAATAACACATACCATACATCTTTTCTTAGAGATAATGCATAAAGTTGTACCTTAACTTTGTTACTAACAACTTTTCATTCTCCAGTAACTTTCAATATGGGATCGAGAGAACAGTTTGGGGATGTACTGGCCTTTGCACGGAAGGCTACTTCTCCATTTTTTCATCCATTGTGACATACCTGAAACAGGGATGGGGAGGAGGAGAGGAGAGGCTTATTGTTTCTGATTTCTCATTACCTAAGCTTCTGTGTATGGGAATGGAAAATCCAGGTGCAGTTTGTTGGGGATTAACTCACTAATTGCTGGTTTGTTGTGAAGTGACTTTTAGGGGAATTTCTATATTAATACATGTAAAGGTGGGAATTTCCTAAGAGTCTATAGGGGGCCTTTGAGGGTTCTAGTAACAGCCTTTACTGTTCTTCTGAATTTCCCTGGGGCTGATTTGGGATATTGATCACAATAATTCCAATAATAAGGAGTGTTAGTAAGAGAAGAGTCACATGGGGGGATCTCTGAGTGAGAATTCCATCTTCCTCCTGTGACCTGCTTTGCAGATTCCAGGATTCACTCATGACTTTGTCATCTTTCATGAATTTGATGGCTCCTGGCACAGGATGGTGGTTCAGAAGGATTGTAGAGGAGGCAAGTTAAACACTGGGAATATGCTTCAATGATCATTAGAGATGCCCTCACCAGTATGAGTTCCACCAGTGTCACATAGTCCTTAGCATCTTGATAACATTCCTTCTTTTTGAGTCTGAGACAAAGAGTCAAGCTTTAACTTTTAAAGCTCTTGCTCTGTCCCTCAAGGTGCATGGGAACAGGAGGATCTAATGCTACAGCTTTTGCAGCTTGATCAGTCAAGTTGTTGTCCCTTGCTTGTGGATTGTTTTCCTTAGAGTGGCCAGAGTTCCTATCTTAATGCCTGTTAGGCCAAAATTGCATCTGGTAGGGGAGTGGCCTCTAAAATTTCACTTTCAGTTGTAATTCATTCCATAGCCAGCTACCAGATACCCATCACTGTCTCTGTGTCTGAGTCAAGACCTATCAGCATAGATTGTCAGATCTGCTTTTGTCAGAAGGGTCCTGCAAGTTGAGTCTGGGAGACCAGATGCAGTCCAAGAAAGGGATGAAATCATACTCTCCTTACCTCTTGCTGCTGGTTTTCCCTTGTGAAACTTCAGACAGAAAATCAGCAGGGTTCAAGGTACTTGTTCTCATGTAGGATCTAGCTAAGAAGTTCACTTCAATTTTTGCCAGTCTGCTGAGTGTGTTGGGAATTAAGCAGAGTTTCAACAGCATGATATAGAAGATCCAGAAACAGCTTCAGTGCAAGTGGTAGAGTCAATAGAAGAAAAAGTAAGAACAGGAACTCCTTTAGAAGAAAGGGTGATAGAGGCATTAATCTGGGTCAGGACATCCTGTCCAAGAAGGTAGCAAGGGGTATCTTTAACTAGAAAAAAAGTATGATAGAGACTCATCCTTTTTCTGTATCTGTACAGATGTAAGAAAAGGGTATTATTTGAATTCTCACCTCAGTGACTGAGAAAGGATGGATGCCAAGGGAGAGGGTTAGAGAAGTTGGAAGAATTCAGAACCTGGCAAGGTAGCCCCATTATCTATCAGGGCTTTAGTTGGGTACCCACAAATGAAAACAAAAAGATCTTTGCCCACAGCTAAAACAGGAAGGGCAGGACAAATGGTACTGTTCCCTCTAGCTCTTCCTCCCAGCAGCCCTAGGTACTGGTTTTTGGCAGTTGAGAACTTGACTGACCCTTCTGTCTTTTGCCTAACCTTAGCTAATGTCTGGCATTCTGACTTCCAATGTCCTGGCAAATCTCATGCTTTCAATTGAAGAAGTGAGAATTGCCAGTGGGTTGGGGGTTTGGCACTGTATGCATTGTATAAACTTGATCTTGTAGCCCTTAGGTTTTAATTCTATTTTCTTCTTTTTAGTCTGGAGTGTTATTAAGCTGAGAGGCTATCTCTTATAAACTAAGGGTTCTCTGCTACTCAGGTTGAGCCATTTTGAATTTTTTTCAGAGTGGAGATTATTAACAAAATAAGATAGAAACTAAACTTGATCCCTCACCTCCACTCTCAATTATGCTTGAGGCAAGAATTTTCGCAAAATTTCAGCCAATTTCTTACAGAATTGAAATATTGACTCACTGGAAATCTATACTGTATCTTGAATTTTTAGAGAAATTTACTGGTCTAGGAAAAGCCAGCCTTTTGCCAATTGCTTTGGCTTCCTCATAATGCCTTTTCTGATCCCCAGCAGTCATATGCCTTACTCTTCCCTTTTCCAGCCAACTTTCTTACACCAATTCCTGGCTTTCCCTTTTCCTACTAGAGCCACTATAAGTTGATACATATCAGGAATCCCTGGCCAATAGAACTGCAGGGTGAGCACATTGGGTCCTCTCTAGGATTTCGGAAATCCGTTTTGTTTGCTTGCAGTTCTCTCGGTGTGAAATTATCCAGTAGCAGAAATTACATTTCTGGAATCTGAAGTTTCTTATTTGAATTTGGGAACTCTGGAGAGTAAGGTCCTATCACTAAAAAGAGGGAGAAGAGAAGTACTAGCCAGGGCAGAGAGGAAATAAGGAGGCAGAAGGGTGAAGGAAGAAGGGGATAAAGAGGAAAGATGTTTTCAGAGACCTTGGAAGATGGGGAAGACTCTTCTAGCAAGATCTGCATCTGTAAACTATATATAAAAGCAAATTCATGACATGTCATTTTAGATTTTCTTTTCATTTAATTTTTGTTTAAGATAGACTAATTTGGACTAGTCATAGGAGCTCTAGCTGGACCATGCCAATTTATGATCTTTATCTTTGGTTAAAATTAGCCATTTCCAACAATATGCATATAAGAACCATATATTTTCACATTTACTATGTAGTCACCTGATCACCTAGTTTAGTGGCAGAAGAGTCCTTAGAATTCAATTGACCAATATAAAGAATATACTTACCTGGGAGTGTGCTGAATGCTGACCTCCAAAGGGGCTCACTAAATTCTTCTGGGAATGAACTCAAACTGAACAGGCTGGAGTTCCGGAAAGGAGCAGAGGAATGGGACCGTGACCAACTCACCTGTCCAGCAAATGAAGCTGAAGGGAAAAATCCACTGGTACCAAGCTGCAGTGGTGGTCTGGCTAAGTCCAATTCTGTTCCACATTTCCTATCCCAGTTATAAAACCAAGAAATGCCAACTCACTCTTTCCCAGTGTCCTGACCACTTGGCCTGAGTCTATCTGAGGGAAAGAAAGACACTAGAAAGTAAGGAAGAAGCAAAAGGGCATTTTAAGATATTCTTCTCAACAGAATGAGCAAGCAGTCAGGAACCTCTTTCCTAAAGAGAAGACCCTATCAGACACAGAAATTAACCAGGTTTTACTGTTAGAAAGATGAGGAAAAGAGAAAAAATGAGATTTATTGCTTGAGGGTATTGCTTGTAACAACAAATCCTGGATATAACTCTTTTGGAGTGACTTTTGGGGTCTCAAAGAGCTGGTCGATAGCAGTTATCTTATCTGGAAATCTCTGGAGCTCTCCCTGGTCAGATAATGATCATGTTATCAGGAAAGGTTCCTAGGATTATTCCCAGTTCAGGCCCTGTTGGCACAGTTAAGGCAGAGTTCAGTTGGAAGGTCCCCTTTCTCAAGCTTAGCTTATAGGCACAAAGGATTATTGTGATGTATTGGAAATGCCTGGAAAAATGGAGGCTGAGTAAATCCAACCAAATATTAAAATCTGCATTACTTTTACTTTCTCAGTGGTACTTATATTTCTTCCTGTGGAATAGGAGAAGAAACCCCATAGATCCCCTCTTTCTTCTCTGGAGAATGGAGGGAGGGATGAGAGGGACAGTGATCACTGATGATTTCACTCTCTCTTAATTAGATGGTAATTGTCTAATCAAGAGATCCAAGAAAATAAAAGTTGGGTCTTGATTGCCTTATTCTGACTGACAAGACAGTCTTTGTCCAGCCGGCAGGAACACATATGTGGCCTAATCATATGAACTCTTGAGTGTGCTTGGGTTCCCTGATAGTAGATGGTATGTGTCCAGTCCAAAAATCAAAAAGAGAAGCCCAGGCCTGGGGGATTTACTCAGACCCTGAGATACATCAATTTGTGCTGCTTTGGGAGCATTTGGTAGAGTTCCCTTGATTGAAGAGAAGACTAGAGCCTCCTGCTGTCTAAGTACTTTACACTTAGGAAATAATGAGGAGACTGATATGATTAATTGATTGAGCCGTGAAGTCTCTCTTCATTGTTTCTGAGTAGTCAACACTTGGCTGCACTTAGAAAGTGTCTCAGAATTTGACATAATTCAATGAGCTTCTAAGCTGGGAGGGTGGTCCTAGGTGAGGGGAAACAAAGGCATTTTTCTATTGAGCACCCTTTGAGAGGACAGTAAGTCACATCTTCATGTAAATTGGAAAGGGGTGGAGATATCACCAGAATGTCAGAGGGGTTCATGCAAAAAATGGTTAAGAATTCTTTCAGTATTAATAGGGGATACAGTCCTTTCCTTGACCATGATAAGAGACATGCTCCTTTTTACTGGAATACAGGCATTTGACCCATTATTCCTAGTCCTAACCTTGGTCAGATGTGAAATCTCTCTTACTGAGAGAGGGGGTTCAGTCTCATAGCTCTCCTCTTTGGAGAAGATCTCCTGCTATAGAAAGTGTTCCTGTTGCCTGCTGAGGATCCTAGACCTCATTTCCAGTCAGCTCTTCAGAGATCTAAGAGGGAAGGAATTACCTGATAGCCACATGAGAAATCTGAGCTCATTTATCACTTCATGTCTGTATGTGGAAGAAGAGAGAAGCTGTGTTATTGGGAAGGAGCCAGGTCTCAGTGAGTACAAGAGGATGTGGCTAGATCAATGGTAATCAAGGATAAGGTATGCAAGGGTGAAAGCATGATTATCTTTGAGCATTGAGTTGAGGGAAGACTATCACATACCATATATGACCCCTTCTTTAAAAAACTTAAAAAAAACACTCATTCCTAGTTAGCTTGTATGTTTTCATTGCATTCCATCCTGACCTATTTGTGTGTACTTAAACACTCATCCAAAGTTAGCTATGTCCCCTTTGTTGCCCATAGGGGAATTGGACTCTGACCCACCACTTGCCTAGGTTGCTTGGCCTCCTGGAAGGATTAGGCCAGCTTCCTAAAGCAGGAATGGATTCATCTACTTCAATTCAACTTTATTTTCTAACCTATTTCATTTATTCAGTCTACTTCACAGGTTCAAACAAAATCTTGTGTAAAAGACTTTTAGCAAACTCAAATTGGGGAAACTTCTGGTCAGCACAAGAAATATACCATCAATATTTTGGAATGGATCAGGATGCAAGTTTCACAAAGTAGAGGAAAGTGTGGTCACTGTTCTGTTCAGGACCTGCTGACTTTTTTTGGCTGAAGTCCAATATCAGGCAAACATCACCATTCCATAATCTTGATAATCCAATTTAATTATGAACATCACAAAAACCATTGAAATCCTGTTAACACTTGACGTTTCACATTTCTCCCATTTTTTTATTAAGAAGTTTTTTGCCACAATGGTAAAAAACAAACAAACAAACAAAAAACAACATAGGACATAATTTTTAGCCACAATCCATTGTGAGTATCTTGACCCCATATCTATGAAGACATTAAGAAACAGAAAAGAACTTAATATACAGATAAAGTCAAATAAAAAGCCAAAGAAATGCAATAAAGAATATCAACATTACTAACATCAAATCTTTTTGCATTTTTTGTAGCCAGTCTCCAATGTCCCTATATTGAATTTCAGATTTCAGATGAGTTGTGTGGCTGTTCTATCTTCAAAAATATCTTCTCCTGGAATCCTAGAATAGGTCTCTTCTCTAGTAGATTTTCTTCTTTGGTTCCAAGTTATTTTTAGAGATTTCTTACCTGTTCTCGATAAAGTCTTTTATAAAGCAGATCTCAATACATTAGTACAGTTTTTCAGAAGTAAAGTTACTTCTTCTATAACTAGTTGAGATGGTAAAAACAATCTAAAACAATGTGGTTCTGATCTTATTAACAATATAACATATCAATTAAAATTTAGAGCTTTTAGGTTTTTTATATGTCCATTAGAGTCATTTACACTGAACACTCAGAATTATCTAACCTGTTGTTTTCTCAAAACTTTCTTATTAGGGGTCAAATCCTATGTATAAAAACATAATCAATAACACTTTTTGCAAATACATTTTTCCAATCTCATGTTCAATAATTATACAAATGAATTAACTTACAAGAGACTGATTGTACTCCAACTAAAATAAAATACTTTCAGTGCTCTGCAGATACACTTAAGAAAGGAATTTGCAACTGTAAACAGAGAACACTGTACACCAAATGGGTTGCCTATAGTAAAACACATTCAGATGGAACTAATCTTATACATGACTATGTGTTAATTGGCAATTTGGAACTATGCCCAAAGGGTTTTTAAAAGAATGCCTACCCTTTGACCAAGCCATACCACTGTTGGGTCTTTACCCCAAAGAGATAATAAGGGAAAAGACTTGTACAAAAATATTTATAGCCATGTTCTTTGTGGTGGCAGAAAATTGGAAAATAAGGGGATGCCCTTCAATTGGGGAATGACTGAACAAATTGTGGTATTTGAAAGTGATGGAATATTATTGTGCTGAAAGGAATAATGAACTGGAGGAATTCCATGTGAACAGGAACAACCACCAGGAATTAATGCAGAGTGAAAGGAGCAGAACCAGGAGAACATTGTACACAGAGACTGATACACTGTGGTAAAATCGAATGTAACTGACTTCTCTACTAGCAGCAATGCAATGATCCAGGACAATTCTGAGGGACTTAAGAGAAAGAATGCTATCTACTTCCAGAGAAAGAATGGAGTAGGGATGAAGAAGAAAGCATATGATCAATCACATGATTTGATGGGGATATGATTGGGTCTCGATGTTAAAGGTTAGCTCTACTGCAAATATGAATAACATGGAAATAGGTTTTGAAGGATGATATGAGTATAACCCAGTGCAACTGCTTGTCAGCTTTGGGAGGGGGAAGAAAAGGGGAAGGGAACCATAAATTATGTAACCATGGAAAAATATTCTAAATTAAAAAATAAAAATAAAAACAAATCATTTCTCTATCATAAACTGATGCACATTCTCATTAATCCAGGTTCATGGTTTAGAAATTCCATAATCCAAGCAAGCTCTTTTCCTAGAGCTAGTGACTTTGCTCACACAAATGAAAAACTTACAGATAAAGGAATTCTGCAAGGTTTTTCCTTTTAGTTTTTACACACAATGATTACCAATTTTTCTTTCTTTTCTCTTTCTGTAGCTGGGAAGAGAACAGTTTTTAAAATTCAAATGAATAAATGACAAAAAGGATAACAGTTTACAAATTAACCTTAGCTCATACTTATTTTAGCACTTAAAAACATTCAAACTTTTTATCCTCAAACCTACAGCTCAAAACAAATGAAAACTTTCTTTCTGCCTCAACCCCTCATGTTCTTACTTAATTAGAACTGACACATTACATTTCCCACAATGGGCTTCAAAAGCTAGGTGGCCCAGTGGATTGAGAGCCAGGCCTAGAGATGAAAGGTTCTTGTTTCAAATCTGGCCTCAGATACTTTCCAGCTGTGTGAATCTAGAAGCCCCCCCAAGCTTCTAGCTTGTAGCCTAGTAAGATTTGATGACCCCTCAGTTTAGTTAACTTGAAGGTGAAAGCCTCATGTTTGACCTTGACTCCTAAGAGTCTGTCCCTGAGGGAAAGTCCAGCTTCAGAAGGCTCAGACTAACCATAAACTTTAAAGCATTTTAGGTGAGAGGGCTAATCCCACCAGGTGTAAGGTAACTCTTTAGGCCAGGGGTCAGCAACCTTTTTGGCCGTGAGAGCCATAAAAGCCACATTTTTTAAGATGTAATTTCGTGAGAGCCATACAGTGCTCACAGTGCTGCTCCTGTAACAGTGCCTGAAAAAAAAAATGGACTTTATGACTCCTGCAGAAAGAGCCATATATTGCCAACCCCTGCTTTAGACCAACATCCTTTCCAAAGTGGCCCAGTCCTTGGCTGGATCCTTCCCTTTTGTGTCCATTGTAGAGCATCAGCCTCTCTCTGTTATTCCTATCTGGGACTCCTCATTTTCCTTTGTTACCATTGTAAAGCCAATCAACTATCCCTTTCATCCTCAGTCCCCAGGTTCCCCTAGAAAGGTATTTGAACTTCTCACTTTTATGGCTCCTCAGAGTTATCAAACTAGCTCTGTTGGCTCTTCCAGGGGTCTGTGGCCAGAGCAATGAGTTTCTGGGTTTTGCATGAGTATGTAGTGTGCAGCTCTATGTGGAGCCCTAATTTAGCACTAAACCCCTTTCCTTAATTAAGGAGTGTCTTTTTTTCTGACTATTTTTCTGTGTTTTTTCCTAGTCAACACTGGGCATATCATTTAACTCTCACTGCCCAGCCCTTAGTACTCTTCTGCCTTGGAACCAATACTTAGTACTGCTTCTAAGACAGAAAGTAAGGATTAACAAAATAAAATGAAGTAAAAGAAAAAGAAAAAGGAGGAAGGTCCAACAGCCAGGTCTCTTGAGTTCACAAAAGCTAAGGAAAGATCAATGACCTGGGTCTAGCAAACTCCAGAAACTCAATTAGCTACTTAAATCCCCTATACAGGACAATTCCTAAGCTTGGGGAGGCCACTCTTGCTTATCCCTGCAATAATTGTTGTTGGGTGTTTTTTTTTTGTTTTTTTTTAACTCTTACCTTCTGAATTGCAACCATAATATGGTTAAGTAAGTAAGATAATATGGGGGGCAGCTGGGTAGCTCAGTGGATTGAGAGTCAGGCCTAGAGACGGGAGGTCCTAGGTTCAAATCCGGCCTCAGACACTTCCCAGCTGTGTGACCCTGGGCAAGTCACTTGACCCCCATTGCCTACCCTTATCAATCTTCCACCTATAAGTCAATACACAGAAGTTAAGGGTTTAAAATTAAAAAAAAAAAAAAAAAAAAAAAAGATAATATGGACTTAGACAACTGGTGCTGGGTGCCCAGTGTGAAAGGCAATTCTTTGTTCTCTTTGAGTTCACACTTGTAAAAAGGGAATCCTTTATTCTCTTTGCCTAGTTGGAGTTAAAACTTTGGTTAACAATAACTTAAGTACCCCTCCTTGATATCTCCTTAGATTGTGAAGACAGGATTAACTCTTCTTTGTCTACCTTTTGATTTTATCAACACAGGCTTGAACTAGGTGGAGGAGCTCACAAAACACTTGGTGAATTCACACTCTACTTGTGTTAGGTGAGAAACCAGTAAGATAATGGGAGAGCTCCACCCTTTTCTACTAACTCAAAAAGCCAGAAACTTTTGAATTCTTTTAAGAGTTCACACACTCAAAAATGTGTGAATCCAAAGGGAACAATTCAGACAATTTGGAAACTGTGATTGGCCCCTGTGAAAAGGGGCAGGGCCAGGAAACCACCATAAAAGCCATGAAAATCCCTGAGCAGTCAGTGTGGTGAAGTTGACTCTAGTGGAGAGTGTCTCCTGGACATAGTCTTCAAGGGAACTTCACTGGACACTGAGGCTTGGATTCTGACTTCTGGACTACTTCCTTGGGTGAGTGAAAAGGGCTGACTTCTTTCCAAGTTTCCTAAGAGACTAGCTTCAGTTTTGGAGGGCCTCATAGTTACTCACTACTGACCCTTCTGGTTGAGGATTAATATAGGTATTTTCTCTAACCTCTCTCACATTTCTCTACTTTACTGTTTTCCCTCTAATTTGGTAAGTAAACTTCTAACTTGAGATATAATAATTTCACATAATTTAAGTCCAACCACTAAATTTAACCCTTACACCAGGGTCATAGCTAGGAAGTGTTAGAGGTCAGATCTGAACCTAGGACCTCTCATTTTCAGACTGGCTTTCTATCCACAGAACCATTTCCCTGTTTCTAGCAATGGATTCTTGATACCATGGCTTCATTGCATGGCCATGTGACTTTCTGCCAGTTGGACTTGGGCTCTTGAGTGTGCTTGGACTCTCTGATAGTACATGGTATATGTTCAGTCCAGAAACTAGAAAGAGAAGCCTGGGCCTGGGGGGACTTACTCGGACCCTGAGATATGTCCTTTAGCACTGCTTTGGGAGCATTTGGTAAAGAGTTTCCTTGATTGAAGAGAAAACTAGAGCCTCCTGCTGTCTAAGTATTTTACACTTAGGAAATTATGAAGAGACTGATATGATTAAGTGATTGAGCGTGAAGTCTCTCTTCATTGTTTCTGAGTAGTCCACACTTGGCTGCACTCAGAAAGTGTCTCAGAATTTGACATAATTCAATGAGTTGCTAAGCTGGGAGGGTGGTCCTAAGTGAGGGGAAACAAAGGCATTTTTCTACTGAGTACCTTTTGAGAGGCCAGTAAATCACATCTTCATGTAAATGGGAAAGGGGTGGATGTATTTGGGAAAGATACATAAAAAGACCAGTGATGACTCAGTTTGAAAGTTCAGAGCCTAGAACCCAACTGGAACTGTGTTTCTGTCTGAGAAAACTCCTAGCAGGATATCAAAGGTAAGTTTCCTCCTAGGAAAATACTCCTTTTTTTGCAGATCTACAAAAATCAAGTGCTAGCCTTTGGACAGGCTTTGGAGAACCATTAAAGCTATAAGGCTTATCTGAGGGTCTGGGTCATGCATGACTCCATGACTAAGGTCAAATTTCTTACTGTGCCTAAATCTCTAAAAATCAGGATTGAATGCCTCTGACATCCTAACTGAGGGAGACTCAGAATCCAGAAGGATAATACATGGAGATTGCCAGAAGGTCTTGAGAATGGCCAGATGTTATAGAAAGGGAGCAGTGTCCTGATTCTAATTCAGTGAGAATATTATCTTGAATTGAGGAATCTGGCTGTCCTTGAAATCTCATATGGTAAATAGCAAATGGAGATTCGAACCCTGTTCCTTTGTTTCAAAGTTGTCTCCAAAGTTCTTTCCACTCACTGCACTACACTGCCTCCTTTGATTAACCTTAGTGAATCCATGGGTAGTCAAGAATTCCCAGGGAGCACAGTATTCTCAATTCTCACCTGGCATTTTTCTTTTCTCTTTTGGTGCATAAAGAAGGCTCTTTCTTCTAGAGGAGCTTTTTAGCAATAGAGAAGGAAAGTATAATGAAAGGCTAGGCTGATGCTTGACAAATTTTGTAGTTGTTGAGATATTGTCATTTTGAGTTATATCCTATTCTTTGTGACCCCATATGGTGTTTTCTTGGCAAATATGTGAGTGGTTTGGTTTCTTCAGCCCATTTTACATTATATGTAATGCATTGTGATTGAAGATGATGAACCAGGCTAAGACTTGGACTCATTTTGCATCCCTTAATAGAAATTGAGACAAGAAGGGTAAGATGACTTGCCCAGGGTCCTCCCTGACCAGATTTGAATTCACAAAGAGAAGTCTTCTTGACTCCAGGCCTAACACTCTATCTACTGCTCCACCTAACTGACATGAACACATTTAAAGTAATGCCAAAGCAATGATTATTCTCTTTGTTCCTTTTGGCCACTATCTTTCCCAGATAGTTTGGTTCACATTTTGAGTCCACTTGCCTCTCTCTCACCTCATCCAGCCTCCATTTCTTCCCTTTCAGATTCCATCTCCTTAAAGAGGAATGTGGTTGCCTTTCCTTTCTCTGCCCAGAACCTGTGTTTTAGGGAACATCAAGGGGGCAGAGGAGGGGAGAACAGTGTGATAACCAGATCAAGGGGAAGTCTTTAGACAGTATTCCCTGAATAGGACAGGCAAGGAAGGCCAGTAGCCACTGCCCAGGGCCATATTGCTTTTTCAGCCATGGAACACAGACATTCATTCTCCCCCTTGCAGGCCCAAGGGGTGAAATAGAAATCCCTGAGACTCAGCTCAGAGCTGTGGCTGGCAGAGTTGCATCTTCCCAGCTCCCTGGCTGCTTCCTCCTACCCATCTTGCTCTTGCTCTCTCCTCTCTCCCCAGCTGAGCTTTGCACAGCATCATGGCAAACATCAGCCCCAGCATCTGGATTGGAGATGATGAAGCAGGCTATGACTTGGACTGTTTTTGCATCCCGAAGCATTATGCTCAAGATCTGGAAAAAGTCTTGATCCCTCATGGGCTCATCATGGACAGGACTGAACGCCTGGCACAAGACGTGCTGAAGGAGATGGGAGGCAGCCCCATTGTGGCCCTCTGTGTCCTCAAGGGGGCCTATAAGTTCTTTGCTGATTTGCTGGATTCTATGGAGACCCTGAACAGGAACAGAGACCAGTCCAACCCCGTGACTGTGGATTTCATCAGACTGAGCAGCTACTGTAATGACCAGTCCACAGGGACAGTCACAGTGATGGGGGGAGCTGATCTCTCCAGCCTAACTGGCAAGAATGTCTTGATTGTGGAAGATATCATTGACACGGGGAAAACCATGCAGACTTTGCTTTCCCTGGTGGAGCAGCATCAGCCAAAGGTGGTGAGAGTAGCCAGCCTGCTGGTGAAAAGGAGCCCTCAAAGTGGGGGATACAGACCAGACTTTGTGGGCTTTGAAATTCCAGACAGATACGTGGTGGGATATGCCTTTGACTACAATGACTACTTCAGGGACTTAAACCATATCTGTACCCTGAGTGAGACTGCCAGAGACAAGCATGCCTTGTGTAGAGAAGCTCTGAAACACCCTGGGGAGACCCAACCATGAGACATCTGGACACCCAGCTAAATTTGTCCCATTTCAGCTCTTGTGAGCATGTGCTTATTAAAGCTTTTTGCATCTACAGAACTCTGTCTTGTGTGTTTTATCCTTTAGGAATGTGATTGGAACTACACAGCTTAAAAGAGACATGACTTCCCCTGGGGAGAAGGGATGGACTTGCTGTGTTTGATTTAGGAATGGGAAATGACTGAAGCCACACTGAGTACTCGATTGAAATAGTGAAAGGACAATTTGGAGAGTATTCAGAATGTAAGAGATGATTAAAGAAGTTATATTAATTTTTAAATTGGTGATTTAATTGTGTATGTCAAAAAATCAGCAAAAGCATAATTGAATATTCTCAGATCATACCTTCTCTTTGTCAAAAAGGGAGCAATCCGTTTCAATATATGTTTCAGTTCTGTTCTAAAATACAAAATATTTGATTATTTTCTGATACCATTATCTGTCCATCTCCTGGAATTACATTATTTCGAAAACTTTGCTTATTCCTAATGGGGAATTAAAATGGATCAAAGGGGTTATTTTATTGAGATGGAAATCTATAATCCAAAATGCTTAAAATAAAGGCTTTGGCTTTTTAAATAAAATAATTCCCTTGTGATGGGGCACAACATTACTTTGGAGGACCGATAGAAAGAAAAACAAAACAAAAAACAAGAAAGGTCACTTTAACTGTATGTCTCACTGTTCCAGATAATTTCCTTTCTGTGAACTCATTGTCAAAAGTAGGGATTTTTTAAAAGGATGAATTGACTTTCTGAAATCTATGACATTTCCCATTTGAAATCTATAATCCAAAATGTTTAAAAGAAAGGCTTTTAAAATAAAATAATTCCCCTGTGATGAGTCACAACATCACTTTGGAGCTTTCTACACTAAAAACCCCACCCCAGTTCATTTCAGTTCATTTCAGTGTCTCTCCTCCAGGACTAAAAGAGACAACTTCTCTGTAGTAACTTTGGTCTATGAAAGTGACCACTCCAGGGTCTTCAAGTCATCCCCATGACTCCTGAGACACTGGGGCTTCTTCTGCCATCTTCTGCTTCTCCTGTTACTGTTCATTGTCTGAATTTTGTTCCAGCCAGTACTGAAAAGGTATTTGCTTTTCTAAAACCCAGAAACAACAGAAAAGTATGGAGTGAATAGGAACGTAGCACACCAGGACAGAAACAGAGTGACAGAAGGGAAGCCAGTGAGTTCCTAGCAGAGGAGAGCCACACACTGTCCTACAGTTAAATCAGGACTGTGTGTGGAACTATATCACACTTGTACAGGGTATATAAAAGGAGTGGAGAGTAGAAAATGTAGAGAGAGGAGGGTATGAGGTACCAAGAGAAGCCCTGTAGTCTCTGAAAGAGAAGAGCCTCCAGGAGAGTGGGTGAGAAGTGCAGAGAAGGGGCCTCCCTGATCCCTTTAAATAAGACCTGTTATATTGATTTTGACAGAGATATTTGGGAAGCTGAAGATATGCCAGTGTTCAGTACCTGGCTGGACTCATTCCTCCCCCACTGTCAGGCTTGAGTGAGAAAGGGAGGGGCACAAGCTGGCTGAGCACTCCTACACTCACCCCTCCCACCTAGCTGTTAGAAATCCGTTGGAAATGGTGGTTAGTCTGATATCTTCTGGCAAGGCTAGGCTAAGCTAATCTCCTTAAGATGTAACTTTCTCAACTTATTTCCCCACAGGTTTGACTGGGAGAAAATAGGAGAAGCTTGATGTCATGCAGTTATCAGGGACAGAAGGAGGATGTGACTTGTATGGATCACACAGCTGAAGGAAACTTAGCTGAAAATGGATGTGACTATTCCCCCAAATAATAGCCAGGCACAACTCCCAAAAGATGAAGGTTTACTGATAAGAGAGGAAAGGAAGGACTGGAGGTTTCGTCAAACAGTAAAATCAGGTCTGGAAAGCCCTAAACTGTTAGGTTGGAATAGCCACTCCCCCCAGGAGGGAGAGGTAGCCTTTATATCTAGCTTGCCCTCAAAGCCTATAATTAATCTCTTCTACTATATAAATAACTAAATAACAATTGTGCTATTGCTGGAAAGGTCTAGTTCAGCTAAACAGGCTAGCTGAAGACAAGAACCAAAATGGTTTTTGCCACAAGGCCTCCAAAGCAATCCAGAACTGGTATCAGCCAGCAGAGTGATCTGCTCACTTCCAACCCCAAGAAACAACTGCCCTCAACAGCCCTCAACTGCCCCCTCACCCAGAGTTCTCCAAGGGGGCGGGAGTGGGAAAGAGGGGGCCTGGAATTCTGGGTTGAGGCTCGACCCTGTATTTTGCAGGAATTCCACCCTGCCATCTCCATGTTACAGACCCCAGATAGAAAAATCAATATTTAGCCAAAATGCTGGGGGAGGGCGATTTGAAGTGAACCCCAGGTTAGAGACAGGTATCCTTTGTAAGAAAGCAAGACTATAAAATTTAGTTTAGAAATTTTTAAATTTGGTATTCATGTTGAATTGGCTGGGAGAACGATGCCTCCTCCAAGAGATGGGGTAATGGGATTTTATACCCCTTTCACAGCAGAGGTTGCAGGATAAAGGGGCATGGGGTGAGTTAGGAATGAGGTCATTTCATTGAGGTTGGGGGTGTAGGGGATGGTCTATAGACACTCTTTAATTAAGGAAAGGGGTTCAGTGCTAAATTAGGCTTCCACACAGAGTTCCAAGGATCAAAACTCTGGTTGCTCTGGTCACTGACCCCTGAGAGAGCCAACCACAATAGATTGCCAATTCCTAGGAGCCATTGAAGTTGGGAAGCTTAAATATCTTTCTAGGGGAACATGGGGGCTTTATAAGGGTTACAAAGAAAAATGAGGAGTCCCAGACAGGAATAACAGTGAGGGACTGATGCTTTACAATGGACATAAAAAGGGAAAGATCCAGCCAAGGGCTTGGCCACCTTGGTAAAGGACTTTGGCCAAAACCTGGGAGAGAAACCATTGGGACAAAAGAGATACTTAACACCTGATGGGATTAGCCATCCTGCCTAAACTACTTTAAAGTCTATTGTTAGTCTGAGATTTTGAAGTTGGACTTTCCCTCAGGGAGACTCTTAGGAATCAAGGTCAAACATGGAGCTTTCACCTTCAAGCTAAGTAAACTGGGGTCATTAACTCTTACTAGGTTACAATTTGGGGGACTTCTAGATTCCATGTTGACACCCCATTTTGACCAAGATTTACAGAAATAAATTGCTTTCTTCCTCACCATTCACGACTCTATGGGGACTCTTAACATCCCATGAAATCAATACTTTATACACTGGGCTTTCCTTTGGGATCCATTTAGGAATTTTCAGAGTCCCTGGGACATTTCCCGTTGCCCAAGCTTTAAAAAATTCCTCAAAAAGTAGAAAGGCAGAACATATACACACACAAAACTAAAAATCAAGAGAGTTTTCTTTTTTTTTTTTTTTAAAGGAATCATTTATTTATTTATTTATTAATTTTTTAGCATTTATTAATAATCATTTTTAACATGATTACATGTTTCATGCTCCTATTTTCCCCTTCACCCCCGCACTACCCCCACCCATGGCCGACGCACTTTTCCACTGGTTATGTCATGTGTCCTTGATCAAGACCAATTTCCCAATTGTTGGTGGTTGCATTGGTGTGGTAGTTTCAAGTCCACACCCTCAATCATGTCCGCCCCGACCCATGCGTTCAAGCAGTTGCTTTTCCTATATGTTTCCTCTCCTGCAGTCCTTCCTCTGAATGTGGGTAGCAT
>NC_058132.1:90989467-91053121 GCF_016433145.1 Gracilinanus agilis
CTTTGCTTATCATATCAAATAATTTGTATAGTATTGGGATTAGTTGCTCTTTGAATGTCTGATAGAATTCACTTGTGAATCCATCAGGCCCTGGCGATTTTTTCTTAGGGAGTTCTTTAATGGCTTGTTCAATTTCTTTTTCTGATATGGGATTATTTAGGTATTCTATTTCTTCTGCTGTTAATCTAGGCAGTTTATATTTTTGTAAATATTCATCCATATCTCCTAAATTGTTATATTTGCTTCTCTTAAGAATTAGTTTTAGAGACTTCCGGTTAAGATGGCGGCAGAGTAAGGAGCAGCTGCTCGATCTCTCCTGACCGAACCACACAGGACCCCTCAAGGGGAAATAAAAACGAGTCCAGAGGAACGAAGGAACCCCACAACAGTGCGCAGCATTGAAGGTACGCAGAATCGGAGCATTTCCACACTTTAAAGGGGTGAAACAGTTCACACTAAAACACGAGAGGAAGAAGCCCCTCCCCCACCCCCCACACCGCACAAGCCGGTAAACAGGACTGGGGCAACCAGATAATCACTGGCAGCCCCTGAGCCCGTACCTGTGCGCTGCAAGACGAGGGACCCCAGGTGGCTGGGACTCCCCCTGAGCGCCCACATGGGTGAAGGCACCGCCTCCGGCTGGGACAAAGGCCCCTAAAACTCGGCCTTTCCCTAGCACTGAAGGCATCGCCTCAGGGGCGAATAAAGATCTCCAGCCCACGGACTTTCACTACCTTCTGCGGGGGGTGAAGGCAGGGCCCTAAGAGCAGCAGCGCAGGCAAAGGCAGTGCCCTAGGCTTGAATAACGATCTCCAGCCCAGGCTTGGACCTCCAGTGAGGACCCGGTGCAGACCTGAGCGCAGCTGTGGAAGCAGCCCCAAAGACTGCTGAAGGAACCTCGGGCAGAGGGGCAGACCGGGAACTACCAGGAGGCCTGACCCCGAGGACAAGGAGACCGGAGCCCCCCCCCTCCCCCCCTCCAAGCTTGCAAGGCCCAGGCAGACGCTGAGTGCAAAGACAAAGCGGAAAAGGGGCGGGGCTAACAATGGCCAGCAATAAGGAAATCCAGAAGAAAAAGACCATCAAGAGAAACTCTGGAACACTGGACAACTTCTACACAGAGAAAATCCAGACAACAGAGGAGGGAAAACAAAAATCCAAACCTCCCCAAAAAAATGAAAGCTGGTCACAAGTTATGGAAGAGTTTAAAAATGAAATGCTGAGGAAGATGGAAGAAATCTGGCAAGAAAATAACAGTTTAAAAGGCAGAATTTCAGAATTGGAAAGTGAGACAAGACAACTGAAGACCAAAAATGACCAGATTGAAAAGGAAAACCAGTCCTTAAAGGCTAGAATCGAACATTTAGAAACCAATGATCTCTCAAGACAACAAGAACAAATAAAACAAAGTCAAAAGACTGATAAAATAGAAGGAAACATGAAATATCTCAAGGAGAGAGTGACAGACCAAGAAAACCGGTCTAGAAGAGATAACTTGAGAATCATTGGTATTCCAGAAAAGGCAGAAATTAATAAAAACATGGACTCCATACTCAAAGAAATTATTCAGCAAAATTGCCCTGAAGTTCTACAACAAGAGGGCAATATAGACATTGAAAGGATCCATAGAACACCCTCTAAACTGGACCCAGAAAAGTCAACACCCAGAAATATAATAGCGAAATTGAAGAGCTTTCGAGTCAAAGAAAAAATCTTACAAGAAGCCAGAAAGAGACAATTCAAATATCAAGGAGCACCAATAAGGATCACACAGGATCTGGCAGCCTCAACACTAAAAGAACGCAAGGCTTGGAATACAATATTCAGAAAGGCAAGAGAGCTGGGCCTGCAACCACGGATCAACTACCCAGCGAAACTAACCATATACTTTCAGGGGAAAGTATGGGCATTCAACAAAATTGAAGAATTCCAAGTTTTTGCACAAAAGAGACCGGGACTAATTGGAAAGTTTGACACTCAACCACAGATATCAAGAGAAAGATGATGAAAAGGTAAATAAGAAACAGAGGGAAAAGAAAGAAAACTCATAGTCTTTTAAGCTTGACTCTGTAAGGGCATAAATAAGATCTAAGTATCTGTATTACTAGGTGGAGAAATGCTATGTATAATTCTCTGTAGTGAATTCTATACACTATTATAATATTCACTATTATAGCAACCAGAAGAATAATTCATAGGGAGAGGACAGGATACTAAATGGTCTAAGATGACATGGGGGGTGGGAAAGAGGGGAGGAAGAGTAGGGGACACCAAGAAAAATCCGAGTAAATAAGAAAAATAAGATATTCTATTACACACAAAGAGGGCATGGGAAGGGGAGGGGATAAATACTACCATAAGAAGGAGAGGAAGAGAGCATTAAGAGGTAATAATCAAACCTTACTCTCAGTATAATAAACCTGGAGAAGGAAGAGTAGCTTTATTATCCATCTGGATAAAAAACTCCATCTAACCCTACTGAGAAAGTCAGAAGGGATAAACCAAAGGGAGCAGGGGAGTGGGGAGGCCAAAAAGGGAGGGAAGAAGAAGGGGGAGGGAATTCATTCGGTCTTTAAAAAAAAAACAAAAATAAGGGAACAACAAGGGAGGGGACAGAAAGGGAAGTCAATCAAGGGAGGGGATTAGGGATACTGGCTGAAAGCAAACCACTGGTGTAAAAGAAAATAGTGCAATAAGAAGGAGTGGGTCTAGGGGAGGATACAAAAAATGTCAGTGAATACACAACTAACAATTGTAACTCTGAATGTGAACGGGATGAACTCACTCATAAAACGGAAGCAAATAGCAGAGTGGTTCAGAAACCAAAATCCTACCATAGGTTGTCTACAAGAAACACATATGAGGCGGGTAGACACACACAAGTTCAAGGTTAAGGGTATGAGCAAAATCTTTTGGGCATCAAATGAGAAAAAGAAGGCAGGAGTGGCTATCATGATCTCTGACAAAGCCAAAGTAAAAATAGATATGATTAAAAAAGACAGGGAAGGTCATTACATCCTGATTAAAGGCAGTATAAACAATGAGGAAATAACACTGCTCAATATATATGCACCAAGTGGTATAGCATCCAAATTCTTAAAGGAGAAACTGGCAGAACTCAAGAAGGAAATAGATAGTAAAACCATAATAGTGGGAGATCTAAATATTCCTCTTTCAGATCTAGATAAATCAAACCAAAAAATAAATAAGAAAGAGGTAAGAGAGATGAATGAAGTCCTAGAAAAATTAGATCTAATTGATATGTGGAGAAAAATAAATAGGGACAAAAAGGAATACACCTTCTTTTCAGCTGCACATGGTACATTTACAAAGATTGACCATGTAATAGGGCATAGAATCATGGCAAACAAATGCAAAAGAGCAGATATAATAAATGTAACCTTCTCAGATCATAATGCGATAAAAATAATAATCAGTAAGGGCACCTGGACAGGCAAGTCAAAAACCAATTGGAAATTAAACAATATGATTCTTCAAAACCAAATTGTCAAAGAAGAAATCATAGAAACAATCAACAATTTCATTGAAGAGAATGACAATGATGAGACATCCTACCAAACTATGTGGGATGCAGCCAAGGCAGTACTCAGGGGGAAATTTATATCCTTGAGTGCATATATTAACAAATTAAGGAGGGTAGAGATTAATGAATTGGGCATGCAACTCAAAAAATTAGAAAGCGAACAAATAAAAAACCCCCAGATGAAAACTAAATTAGAAATACTAAAAATTAAGGGAGAAATTAATAAAATCGAAAGTAAAAGAACTATTGAATTAATAAATAAGACTAGAAGCTGGTACTTTGAAAAAACAGATAAAATAGACAAAGTACTAGTCAATCTAATAAGAAAAAGGAAAGAAGAAAACCAAATTGACAGTATAAGAGATGAAAAGGGAGACCTCACCTCTAATGAAGGGGAAATTAAGGCAATCATCAAGAGAGTTTTCTAATCCTCCTACAGGACTCTCCCTCACACAATGTAATGCTTAACTTTTAATCTCTTTCTTAAAAAGGCCTATTTTAAGTTCTATCTGAAGCTTCCTTCATCACTTTAAGCAGGGACTATTTTTAGAGTCAAAAACAGTCACATCTTCACTCAAAAAAAAAAAAAATCCAGGGAGGGCAGCTGGGTAGCTCAGTGGATTGAAAGCCAGGCCTAGAGACAGGAGGTCCTAGGTTCAAATGTGGCCTCTGACACTTCCCAGCTGTGTGACCCTGGGCAAGTCACTTGACCCCCATTGCCTACCTTACCACTTTTCTGCCTTGGAGCCAATACACACTATTGACTCCAAGATGGAAGGTAAGGGTTTAAAAAAAAAATCCAGTTTCTCTGGAGCTCAGCTAAAAAGGTTTTCCCACCTTGGGAATAATACAAAACTTCTAACTTGGAAATAACATAAAACTACTAAAGTAGTCAGAAAAATCAAGTCTTTAATCAGGACATGGATAGGTTCAATATTTGGCCGCCGCACCAAGACTTTTACAGGGTCTACATGCTAGGACTCTGGGGACAGTATCCCTGGGAGAAATCATGGTGCAAGATGACAGCTCCTGTAGAACCCCAAAGTTATGACACAGAAACTAAGCAACCACAAGCAAACACAAGCTAGGGACTCCCAGATCAGGATGGCTCCGAGAAACCTAAAGTTACTAACAGGTCAGGATGTTTTAGAGAAATCCACGGTCACTAACAATAAGGTGTTATTAGGCTCCCAAATGTAGTATAAAGACCCTACATGCTTGGGGAGACAGCCAAAAACCATTAACTACAAAGGCTACTTCAGTAACTACAGGGTGTCCCCTGAGTCTGTCAACACCTGCCACCTTACCCGCCATCCCTTGACCCCACCTTAACCACCAGCCCGGAATCCCAAACGTATATAATCTTTGCTCTGAATATACATCACTGGAACTCCTTTGCTGAGCTCCCCTAGCGTGCACTAGAAATAAAGACTTCCCTTTGCTTGGATTGCATTGTCTCCTTGTGCTCCTTGGGTGGCAATCCATTCGGACCCTAACAGCTGAAACACAGAGAGAAAACACCAACCCCATGAAGCCAAGAGAGAATACTAGGCTTCCTCCCTTCCTTAAAAAATCCTATGGGCTCCACTTCCCTTTCCTTGTCCAGTGGCTTTCCAAGGTCTGTCCTTCCATGTACTCAGGATCAACATCTCCTAAATGATTTACTTCACACATACCTAACATATTTAACTGTTGTTTCTTTAACTTTCCTATGAGCCAGCATTTTGCAACAGGGTATGGTCCCATTCAGACAGAGTGACTAAGTAACGGGAAGGCAAGCATCCTCTAAGTGGAAGGTCCATCAACCATACAGGGTATAACTGAAGGAGGTTGTGGCTTAATCTATCAGTTTAAGAACCATCTGAACCAATCAGGACTCAATAAGAAGCTGAGACACCTCAAGAAGCTAGTTCCCATCCATTCCCATCCCATATAGTATATCCCACCCATTTGAGAAAATATATCATGGTGTAATGTCAGAAAATGTATTTCCCACCCATTATCATAAAACTGTATCTCTCACCCCTTTAGGAAAAAAAAAACAATCTCTCTACCCATTGTTATGAAAATATGTCCTAATGCAATGTAATTTTAGGGTATATGAGCAAGGGAAAAACATCGTAACCTGCCTTAGATGGGAGGAAGCCTAATGACCCAGCTTTGCTGAGAGACACTAGTCTCTCCATAAACCTGTGATTGCCTTGAAGTTTGTCTCTTTGTTTTCTTTCAGATTAGTTGAAAAAAATATTCATCACAGGAAAAGGTGGTAAAGATGGGGGATGCAAAGGAAGAAGGTCCTCATTGGATAATGAGAGGCAGTCCTATTGATGGATGCTTCTATAGATTCAAGAGATGATCCAGTATGAAATGCAAACCAGAACCATTCTGGGATATCATCTTATACCCATCAAATTGGCTAAGATGACAAAAGGACAAAATGACAACCTCTGAAAGGGATATGGAAAAATGGGGATACTACTACACTGTTTTGGAGCTGTCAGCTGATCCAACCATTTTGGAAAGCAATTTGGAATTTATACCCAGAGAGTTGTAAAACTATGTATTCCCCATGGAGTTCATGGGAAAAGAACCCAAATGTTCCAAAATATTTTTAGCAGCTCTATTTGTAGTATCAAAGAATTGGAAATTGAGGGGATGCCCATCAATTAGAAAATGACTAAACTAATTGTGATATATGGTTGTGATGGAATACTATTATGCCATAAGAAATGATGAGCAGACTAATTTTTTTTTTAGCTGGGAAACAACTACACAAGATAATAAAGAGCAAAATAAATAGATCCAAGAGAATATACATAGCTACAGAATTAATACCTGAAGGACAAATTGTGCATATTACCCTCCAGAGAGTAAACTGAAAGGTAGAACATGAAAGAATTTGTACGAACATATCTATCTCCCAGACAATGCCTTCTGTGATGCAGGGACAGCAGGAAGAGGCTGGGACACTGGTGGATAAATTCTATTAATAAGGTTTTTTTTGTTTTGTTTTTAAAAACCCTTACCTTCCGTCTTAGAGTCAATACTGTGTACTGGCTCCAAGGCAGAAGAATGGTAAGGGTAGGCAATGGGGGTCAAGTGACTTGCCCAGGGTCACACAGCTGGGAAGTATCTGAGGCCAGATTTGAACCTAGCACCTCCCATCTCTAGGCCTGGCTCTCAATCCACTGAGCTACCCAGCTGCCCCCACTATTAATAAGTTTTAAAACAGGTTTAAAAAAAAAAAAAGAAAACATGAAGAGTTACCCAATAGTGACAGGAGGTTTCAATATCCCTTTTTCAGTTTTGGATATGTTGAACAGAGAGATAAACAAAAGGAAAAATGAGAAACTGAAAAAATTTCTTTATCTTGCCTGTAACAAAAGCCAGCCCAAAGATATGCCTGTTGGATCCAACCTAGTTTCATAGCCTGGAGGAGAGATCATTTTGTAGTTTTAAAATCAAACCATTCTTTGGGGCCAAAAGGGGAACTATTTCTCAAAAAATATCCCAATTTAATATTAATTTTCCAGAAAAGGGAATGGAGAGGTGGCTAGAGGTATGAAAGGTATTGCTAAGATAGAATCAATAGGATCTAGAAAGTGATGGGATGTGAAAGGAGAGGGAGAAGGGTCAAAGATGACTTTTTCTCTGAGGTTTTGAGCCTAGGTAAGGGTTAGGAGCATGGGAAAGAGTGATGCCATCAACAGAAATAAGTAAGAAGAGAATCAGGTTTTGAGGAGAAGGTGATGAATTCAGTTTTGGACACACTGAATTTAATGAGATCCTATTGGATCATCTAGTCAGAAATATTGAAATAGAGTTTTAGGGAAAGGAAAAGAGGGTCAGTGGTGATGGGAAGGAAAGAATAGGGTTGAGAGAATGCATGAAAGAAAAGTCAGTGACATTAGAGCAGTGATGGCTAAACTTTTAGAGACCAAGTACCCAAACTACAACCCTCACTCCACATGTGAGTCCCCTGCCTTTCCCCAAACAGGAGAGGGAAGAAGTGCTCCCATTGGGCTGCTGGGCAGAGGGGTGGGTGTTGTGAGAAATGCCCTCAGGTGTGCATGGAAAGGGGGAAGGGAATAACTCCCTCTGGCATGCTCTGGCACACGTATCATAAGTTGACAATCTGGCACAAAAGGGTTACATGGTCCTAGACTCAGAGTTAAGGGGAATGAAGCCCAACCTTACTGCCTACAACCTTTCTTTTGGCAAATCACTTGACCTATAGTTTTCCATTTTCTCATATGTAAAATAAGAGTGTTGGCCAACATGGCCTCTGAAATCCCTTTTGGCTGTGAGATCTATTAGAATAGTATAAATTTGTAGTGGACTTAGCCTGATTTCATGTTTTCCCCCAACTACTTGAGGATTAGAGAAATGGGTACATATTGGCAAGGTAGGGGGTTGGTTAACCTTTTCCTTTCAGAGGGCAAGGGGAAGGGCAGTAAGACACCTAAAGAGAACCAAGCCACATTTGTATTGTTCCCAAGGGTTACAGTGAGTGGGAGAATGAGTCCAAAAGTATGATTATTCAGAAACCCAAAGCTAATATGTGTAAGCTCAGAGATGAGCTTCTGAGGCACAAGTTACATTTACATGTCTTGTCCCTCCTACCTCCTAGGTCATAAGGTCCTTCCAAGCACACATTATATGTTCTTTATTGTTGTATTCCTGCCCCCACCAAGTGCATTTTCTGCATGGGATAGTCAATAAATGACAACATAAGAATTCACACCAATGATGCTGTTGGCCACCAGCTTCCGAGTGATGAGTCTATCAGCTCAGCCCTCTAGTGTTAGTGGGAAAAAAGTTCTTGCCTCTGTCTTGCTGATTGATATTCTATCAAATATCTTTGGAAATCCAACACTTTATTATGAGCATTATTACCTTTTGGTGAGCATCTAACTGTGGAGAGCTGTCCAAACAAGAAACAATCCCACCATGGCCAGGCCACAGCTGGAATACCGAGCCCATTTATGGGAGTTATATTTTAGGAAGGAGGTTGACAATGAACACATCCAGAAGAAAGTGGCCCACCTAATCAGGGGGAAGGTGGGGTACAATCGATTATGAGTCCAAGTTGAAGTAACTGGGCTGAATGTCTAGACTAGAAAAGAGAAAACCTAAGGGGAATCTGATCAGTATCTCCTCAAATGGGCTGTTGGGTGGAAGCGGGATTTACTTTATTCTCCTGGTTGTAGAAGTAGAAAAAATGGATTATGGCTACAGATAGACTTCAGTTCTTTCTTTTTTTCCTCCAGCATTAACATTTTATTTATTTATTTTTGGGGGGTTTATTATTTTTTTTATTTAGAATATTTTCCCATGATTACATGATTCATGTTCTTTCCCTCTCCCCCAACCCCTCTTCCCCACTGTAGCCAACAGGCAATTCCATTAGGTTTTGCATGTATCATTGATCAAGACCTATTTCCATATTATTGATAGTTGCACTGGGGTGATTGTTTAGCATCTACATCCCCCAATAATATCCTCATCAACCCATGTGTTCAAGCAGTTGTTTTTCTTCTGTGTTTCTACTCCCACAGTTCTTCCTCTGAATGTGGACAGCTTTCTTTCTCATAAGTCCCTCAGAATTGTTCTGGATCATTGCATTGCTGCTAGTAGAGAAGTCCATTACATTCAATTGTATCACAGTGTATCAGTCTCTGTGTATAATGTTCTCCTGGTTCTGCTTTTTGCACTCTGCATCAATTCCTGGAGGTCATTCCAGTTCACATGGAATTCCTCCAGTTCATTATTCCTTTCAGCACAATAGTATTCTATCATCAACAGATACCACAAAATGTTCAGCCATTCCCCAATTGAAAGACATTCCCTCATTTTCCAATTTTTTGCCACCACAAAGAGCGCAGCTATAAATATTTTTGTGCAAGTCTTTTTCCCTATGATCTCTTTGGGGTACAGACCCAGTAGTGGTATGGCTGGATAAAAGGGTAAGCCAATCTTTTAAAGTCCTTTGGGCATAGTTCCAAATTGCCTTCCAGAATGGATGGATCAATTCACAACTCCACCAGCAATGCATTAATGTCCCATTTTTGCCACATCCCCTCCAACATTCACCACTTTCCTTTGCTTTCATGTTCACTAATCTGCTATGTGTGAGATGGTACCTCAGAGTTATTTTGATTTGCATTTCTCTTATCAGATTTAGAATACTTTTTCATGCGTTTGTTGATAGTTTTGATTTCTTTATCTAAAAATTGTCTATTCATGTCCCTTGCCCATTTATCAATTGGGGTAGGGCTTGCTTTTTTGTATAATTGATTTAGCTCCTTATATATTTGAGTAATTAGACCTTTGTCTGAGTTTTTGTTAAAAAGATTTTTTCCCAATTTGTTGTTTCCCTTCTAATTTTGGAGGTATTGGTTTTGTTTGTACAAAAACTTTTTAATTTAATGTAATCAAAATTATTTATTTTACATTTTGTAATTTTTCCTCACTCTTGCTTGGTTTTAAAATCCCTCCCCTCCCAGAGATCTGACAAGTATACTATTCTGTGCTCACCTAATTTACTTATAGTTTCTTTCTTTATATTCAAGTCATTCACCCATTCTGAATTTATCTTGGTATAGAGTGTGAGATGTTGATCTAGACCCAATCTCTTCCATACTGTTTTCCAATTTTCTTTTTGTCAAATAGTGAGTTTTTGTCCCAAAAGCTAGGCTCTTTGGGTTTATCATAGACTGTCTTGCTCAGGTCACTTATACCAAGTCTATTCCACTGATCCTCCCTTCCATCTCTTAGCCAGTACCATATCTTTTTTTTATAACATTTATTAATATTTATTTTTTAGAAAAGTTAACATGGTTACATAATTCATGCTCTTACTTTCCCCTTCACCCCCCTAGCTCCCCCCACCCCCATGGCTGATGTGTATTTCCACTGGTTTTAACATGTATCATTGATCAAGACCTATTTCCAAATTGTTGATAGTTGCATTGGTGTGGTAGTTTCAAGTCTACATCCCCAATCATGTCCGCCTCAACCCATGTGTTCAAGCAGTTGTTTTTCTTCTGTTTCTATTCCTGTAGTTCTTCCTCTGAATGTGGGTAGCATTCTTTTCCATAAATCCCTCAGAATTGTCCTGGGCCATTGCATTGCTGCTAGTACAGAAATCCAGTACATTTGATTTTACCCCAGTGTATTGGTCTCTGTGTACACTGTTCTTCTGGCTCTGCTCCTTTCACTCTGCATCAATTCCTGGAGGTCTTTCAGGTTCACATGGAATTCTTCCAGTTTATTGTTCCTTTGAGCACAATAGTATTCCATCACCAGCATATACCACAATTTGTTCAGCCATTCCCCAAATGAAGGGCATACCCTGGTTTTCCAGTTTTTTTTTGCCACCACAAAAAGCATGGCTATAAACATTTTTGTAGGTCTTTTTATCTATGATCTCTTTGGGTTACAAACCCAGCAATGGTATGGCTGGATCAAAGGGCAGACAGTCTTTTAGAGCTCTTTGGGCATAGTCCCAATTTGCCAACCAGAATGGTTGGATCAGTTCACAACTCCACTAGCAGTGCATTAATGTCCCAATTTTGCCACATCCCCTCCAACATTCATTATTCTCCCCTGTTGTCATTTTAGGCAATCTGCTATGTGTGAGGTGATACCTCAGAGTTGTTTTGATTTGCATTTCTCTAATTATTAGAGATTTAGAACACTTTTTCATGTGCTTATTATAGTTTTGATTTCTTTATCTGAAAATTGCCTATTCATGTCCCTTGACCTTTTATCACTTGGGGGATGGCTTGATTTTTTATACAATTGAGTTAGCTCCTTGTATATATGAGTAATTAGACCTCTGTCAGAATTTTTTGTTATAAAGATTTTTTCCCAGTCTGTTGTTTCCCTTCTGATTTTGGTTGCATTGTTTTTGTTTGTACAAAACCTTTATAATTTAATGTAATCAAAATTATTTATTTTACATTTTGTAATTTTTTCTAACTCTTGCTTGGTTTTAAAATCTTTCCTTTCCCAGAGACCTGACAAGTATACTATTTTTTGTTCACTTAATTTACTTACAGTTTCCTTCTTTATATTCAAGTCATTCACCCATTCTGAATTTATCTTTGTGTAGGGTATGACATGTTGATCTAAACCTAATCTCTCCCTTATTGTTTTCTAATTTTCCCAGCAGTTTTTGTTGAATAATGGATTTTTGTTCCAAAAGTTGGGCTCTTTGGGTTTATCATACACTGTCTTGCTGATGTCAGTTACCCCAAGTCTATTCCACTGATCCTCCCTTCTGTGTCTTAGTCAGTACCATATTGTTTTGATGACCACTGCTTTATAGTACCGTTTAATATCTGGTACTGCTAGGCCACCTTCCTTCACGGTTTTTTCCATAATTTCCCTTGATAATCTTGATCTTTTGTTCTTCCAAATGAACTTTGTTATAGTTTTTTCTAACTCAGTAAAAACATTTTTTGGTAGTTTGATAGGTGTGGCACTAAATAAATTAATTTGGGTAGAATGATTATTTTTATTATGTTAGCTTGTCCTACTTGAAGCCGTCCAGCAGCTTCACGAAGATTCCTAGTGGGTTGGACACTTAGAAAGGGGAACCAAGGACTGAGTGAAAATGGGTTACGGGTTAAGGATTAATGGAAAGAGAACATAAGGCAAGAATAAAGATACACAGACACAGAAAGTTTTGGCATAAGGTAGACAGACAGCGAGTAAGCTCTGATGGTCAAGAGCTTCATGGTTAGGAGCTCTGATGGTTGAGAGCTCTCTTGCCAACTGATGTCTTGTCACTTTTATTGGGGTTACAACAGTATGGGGGGAAGGGGAGAGGCTGGTAGCCTGATACATTAACATTATGAGGTAATCATCATAAAATGCAAACTGCCAAAACCTAAAACAATAAGTAGAGCTAAGATCAAGATCCAGAGTGGATATGGTCTAAGGCATCTACTGATGTTTGATACCTATGTTAATTGATCATTGAAGGAAAAGTAAGGAGACTGAGATAACTGACTCTCTTCTGGGGTGTAGCCTTAGGGAAGGGCTAGGGATTTGGCAAGGTCAACATTCAATTTGACTCAAGATTGCAGGGATCAATCATTAGCAGTATGAGTTAAGTTTTTGAATACTTCTTAAAATAATATCACAATTAATGTATACCTGGATTGCTACACTACTCATGAGCACTCAATGTTTTTCCAATTGTTTAGATCTAGTTTTAATTGTTTAGAAAGTGTTTTGTAGTTCTGTTTGTATAATTCCTGTGTTCGTTTTGGTAGATAGATTTCTAAGTATTTTATATTGTTTAGGGTGATTTTAAATGGTGTTTCTCTTTCTAACTCTTGCTGCTGTGGTGTGTTAGAAATCTATAGAAATGCTGATGATTTATGTGCATCTATTTTGTATCCTGCAACTTTGCTAAAGTTGATTATTTCTGCTAGCTTTTTAGTTGATTCTCTAAGATTTTTTAAGTATACCATCATACCATCTGCAAAGACTGATAGCTTAGTCTCCTCATTGCCTATTTTAATACCTTCGATTTCTTTTTCTTCTCTAATTGCTATTGCTAGTGTTTCTAGTACAATGTTAAATAATAGAGGTGATAATGGGCATCCTTGTTTCATGCCTGATCTTATTGGGAAGGCTTCTAATTTATCCCCATTGCATATGATGCTTGTAGATATATACTTTTTATTATTTTTAGGAAAGGTCCTTCTATCCCTATACTTTCAAGTGTTTTCAATAGGAATGGGTGTTCTATTTTGTCAAAGGCTTTTGATCTTTTATCTATTGAGATAATCATGTGATTTTTGCTTGTTAGCTTGTTGAAAGGGTCAATTATGTGGATGTTTTTCCTAATGTTGAACCATCCTTGCATTCCTGGTATAAATCCCACTTGATCATGATGGATAACCCTCTTGATCATTTGCTGGATTCTTTTTGCTAGTATTCTAATTAAGACTTTTGCATCTATGTTCAATAGGGAAATTGGTCTTTAGTTTTCTTTCTCTGTTTTTGATCTACCTGGCTTTGAAATCAGTACCATATTTGTGTCATAAAAGGAATTTGGTAGGACTCCTTCTTTGCTTATTATATCAAATAATTTGTATGGTATTGGGATTAGTTTTTCTTTGAATGTTTGATAGCATTCACTTGTGAATCCATTAGGCCCTGGCAATTTTTTCTTAGGGAATTCTTTGATGGCTTGTTCAATTTCTTTTTCTGATATGGGATTATTTAAGTGTTCTATTTCTTCTGCTATTAATCTAAGCAATTTATATTTTTGTAAATATTCATTCATATCACCTAGATTGCTATATTTATTGCCATATAATTAGGCAAAATAGTTTTTAATGATTGCCTTAATTTCTTCTTCATTAGAGGTGAGGGCTTCCTTTTCATCTTTGATACTGTTAATTTGGTTTTCTTCTTTCCTTTTTTTTTTATTAGATTTACCATTACTTTGTCTATTTTATCTGTTTTTTAAAAATACCAGCTTCTAGTTTTATTTATTAATTCAATAGTTCTTTTATTTTCAATTTTATTAATTTCTCCTTTGATTTTTAGTATTTCTAATTTAGTTTTCATCTGAGGATTTAGAATTTGTTCATTTTCTAATTTTTTAAGTTGCATGCCCAATTCATTAATCTCTGCCCTCCATAATTTGTTAATATATGCAGTCAGTGATATAAATTTTCCCCTTAGAACTGGTTTGGCTACATCCCATAGGTTTGGGTAAGAAGTCTCATCATTGTCATTGTCTTCATTGAAATTATTAATTGTTTCTCTCAATGGTTCCCAAACTTTTTTGGCCTACCACCCCCTTTCCAGAAAAAAATATTACTTAGCACCCCCAGGAAATTATGAAACTATTTATTGAACTCAGAATAGAATGTAATGCAAAAAAGTGTGGCCATCACCGCTCCCTTAGATCACTGCAGCACCCACCAGGGGGCAGTAGCACCCACTTTGGGAATCACTGGTTTATATGATTTGTTCTTTCACTAAATTATTTTGGAGAATCATATTATTTAGTTTCCAATCAGTTTTTGGTTTGCCTCTTCATGTATTCTTACTAATAACTATTTTTATTGCATTATGATCTGATAAGGTTGTATTTATTATTTCTGCTTTTTTGCATTTTTTGCCATGTTTCTATGCCCTATTATATGATCTATCTTTGTGAATGTTCCATGTGCTGCTGAAAAGAAGGTGTATTCCTTTTTGTCCATATTTATTTTTCTCCATATATCTATTAACTCTAATTTTTCTAGGGTTTCATTCACCTCTCTTATCTGTTTCTTATTTATTTTTTGGTTTGATTTATCTAGATCTGGTAGGGGAAGGTTGAGGTCCCCCACTAGTATAGTTTTGCTATCTATTTCATTCTTAAGCTCTATTAGCTTCTCCTTTAGAAATCTGGAAGCTATACCATTTGGTGCATACTTGTTGAGTACTGATATTTCTTCATTGTTTATACTGCCTTTTATTAAGATGTAGTTACCTTCCCTATCTCTTTTAACTATATCTATTTTTACTTTGGCTCTGTCAGAGATCATGATGGTAACCCCTGCCTTCTTTTTCTAATTTGAAGCCCAATAGATTTTGCTCCATCCTTTCATTTTTACTCTATGTAAGTCGGCCTGTCTCATGTGTGTTTCTTGTAGACAAAATATGGTAGGATTTTGTTTTCTAATCCACTCTGCTATCTGCTTCCATTTTTGGGTGAGTTCATCCCATTCACATTCAGAGTTATAATTATCAACTGTGTACTCCCAGACATTTTGATTCTCTCTCCTTGTTTTGTCCTTTCTTCTTTCACTATTTCCTTATATACCACTGTTTTGTTTTAAATCAGTTCCCCTAATCTCCTCCCTTATTGTACTACCCTTTCTCCTCTCTCCTTTCTTATTCCCCTCTTATTCTTCTTTAGGATATTTTTAAGTTACACCCCGACCCCTCCCTTCCTAGAGTTACTTCCCTCTCCACCAGTCCTTTTGTTATCCTTCTATTTCCCTATAGGGTGTGAATCAATTCACTGCCCCAATGGATCTGATTGTTCTTCCCTCTTTAAGTTGATTGCAATGCACTTAAGTATTAAATATTTCCTCTCTCCAATCTCTTTACCCTTACAGTGTATTGTTATTCTTTCCTATTGGCTCCACGTGCTTCTTTATGGAATATAAATGTGCTCCATTTGTTTGTTTTCCCATTTTTCTTAATATTACACTGTTCCCCCCTCTAGTTTTGTATATATTTATACATACATACATACATACATACATATACATATATGTATATATATTGCTTGACATTTCATCCTATACAATTTGTTCCCTCTATGTAAACTTCTTCTAGTTACCCTGTTGGTAATAACAATTTTTAATATTTGCCAATATCTTCTTTTCTTCTTGGGATACAAATTGATTGAACTTGTTGGGTCCCTTAAAGAAAAGATTTTTTTCCCCCTTCTCCCATTCTCTTAATTACCCTTATGGTGATTCTCAAGTTCTGTGTTTGGGCAGCAAACTCTCTGTTTAAGTCCGTTTTTTTCTTGATGAATTCTCGGAATCCTTCAATTTTATTGAATGACCATATTTTCCCCTGCAATAGTATAGTCAGTTTTGCTGGATAGTTGATTCTTGGTTGTAGACTCAGTTCTCTTGCTTTCTGGAATACTGTGTTCCATGCCTTCTGGTCCTTCAATGTAGATGCAGCCAGATCCTGTGTCATTCTAACTGTGGTTCTCTGATATCTGAATGACTTCTTTTTAGCAGCTTGTAATATTTTTTCCTTGGTCTGGTAGTTTTTGAATTTGGCTATAATATTCCTGGAAGTTGTCAGTTGTGGATTAAGTGTAGGAGATAATCAGTGGATTCTTTCAATTGCTACTTTTTCCTCTTGTTCGAGAATGTTAGGGCAAATGTCTCTGATTATTTCTTGTAGGATGATATCTAAACTTTTTCTTTTATCATGATGTTCTGGTAAACTAATAATTCTTAAAATTGTCTCTTCTAGGTCTGTTCTCCAGATCTTTGGTTGAATCAATGACGTGTTTCATATTCTCCTCAAATTTTTCATTTTTAAAATTTTGTTTTATATATTCTTGCTGCTTTGTGAACTCATTTATTTCTAGTTGTTGAGTTCTGTTTTTTAAAGACTGAGTTTCATCCCTGGCTTTTTGGTCATCCTTCTCCTCCTGGTCTGATTTTCTTTGTAGATCATCTTTTGCCTTCTTTGCTTCATTTTCAAGCTGACAAATTCTGGCTTTTAAGACTTTATTTTCTTGTTTTAGTTCATGTATTTCCTTTTTCAAATTGTCTTCAGTCTCTCTTGATTGCTTTTTGAGTTCCTCAAGTCTTGAGTTAATTTCTTCCAATGCCTTATAAAGCTTGCCCCATAGAGGACCCTTTTCCATTGTAACTCACTCTTAGTGCTAAAAGAAGATGTTCTTTTCCTCTAAGAAAATGCTCATAAAAAGGTAAATCATAAAGGGAAACTGGGGGAAGATGTCCCTGTGGTTAGTCAAGAGTGTTGATTAGCTAACAGTCAGAGTAAACACAACTGACTGATCAGGGAGCCAATGGCTTCTCCCATTCCAACCATAAAAAGATTATCTGACTGTTTATTTAACTAAATTGGTTTAATAACAAGTCTTTAAGGGGAGGGATTAGGATAGAGGGAAGTTAGGGGTTGCCCTCAATCTTGAACACAGATTGGTTTTCAAGTCTCTGTCAGAGTTTGAGCTGAGCCCAGGGCTCACAGGCTTATGGAAGTTTTCTTTCTTCCTAATCTGAACTATATCTATGCTAGCTTTTATAAATTCAAAGTCTTTAGCAGTAGATAGTAAGAGGAAAAGAGATTCTGGCCTTCACAGCTGGTTTAGCCTGTCTCTTCAGGCTAATGCCCTAAAGCCCCCTTCAAATCCTTTTGGTCAAATCCACAGGAATCCAGGAAGAGAAACAGTTGGGAAAACCCCAGGAATAGAGGTAATTTCTACCCTGAGAGGCAGAGAAGGTCCCTCTTGTCCTGAGGTCCAAGCAAGAGTTTTTTGTTTTTCTTTCAGAGAGCAATTATCACTCTCTTCAGTCTCTCCCCTCCCCCTTTCATACTGCCTTCATTGACAATCCTCTCTTTCTCCAACATTCCAAACCCTTTCTGTGCAATTTTTCCCCAAAGTCCTCAAACATGAGGTAATGCTATGAAGAGAAAATTTTTAAGGAGCTTATTGTAACCCAGAAGACAAAAACATGTCGAATGTGGCCAGGACATCTTAGTTTTTAGACACAACTTTTCAAGGTCCTCCCAGAGATGAATTTTCAATCATATTTCTCAGTAAGAACAAAGCCCATATTGCCCAACACTTATCTTTACCCACCCCTATTTACCCCCTTTCCCCTCATTGGCCTAAAAATCTTCTCCCCAAGTCCATGTGCTCCAACTCCCCCAGGTGACAGTTACCTCCATTGCTTCAACTTCCATCTCTAAATATAGGATAGGTGGAAATTTCAAGTCCCTAATCCCTCAGGGTAAGGGATTTCCTTCTGCCCAGTGTAAAGTCTTCACCTCTCAGACTATCTAGCTTGTATTACTAAGAGGATTCATCAATGGAACCCCCTCTCACTATCAAAGTATGGCCTCCCTCAGTCAATCTTTTCTCCCTCCCTCTCACCCACACCCTGAGGGCCTTTCTTTCAAGGACCACAGCTGTCACCTCCCTTGTTGCTTGCCCTTCACTTGACCCTCTCACCCCATAATTCTCTCTATAACCCCACCACCCTCCACCCCCTTTATGTACCCGGGAAGGTGCAAGCTATACTGTAGTTCCACAAAACAACCCTGATTCTGGCCATAGTCAGCCTCTTCACTGGTTTCTCTGCTCCCACTCTGTTCCTGTCCTGATGATTTCAGAGTGGGTTGAGGTTTGAGGCAATGACTAGTAACAGAAGATGTAAGAGAAGATGATAGAGAAAGCCCCAGAGTCTCAGGAGGGGTTCAGATAGGCCTGGGGATGGCCTGAGAATCACATGGGAGGAGGTAGGCACTTGTCACCTTGAGAGGCCAAAATGACTGACCACAAGACAATTTTTCCATTCTAGGCCTTGAGGGGAGCCACTGAAAAGAGCTGAGATTGGGTTCCTAGTATAAGAGTCTCCAAAGTCATGTGCCACATCAAAGAATAGCATTACTTTTTTTAAGAAAAGCCTTTCTTTTTAAGCATTTTACATTATTGATTTTAAAAGGAAAGTGTTCTAGGTTTCAGAGACAATTCATCTTAAAAAAGAAAATGACTCTTGACTTTGTGCATAGAAAGGAAATAATCCAGAAGACTGAGACAGCTCAGTGGAATGTGGGGTGGGGGTGCTTTTCTTTCTATATCTCAGTAAATAAACTTTTTACTTCCATTTTAATCCCCCCCCTTAGCAACAGTTGCCAAAGTTCTTGAAATGACTGTGTAAATCCAGGAGATAGATGAAGGTAACAGAAAATAATCAAATCTCTTGTGTTCTGTAACAGAAGTGGAACAAATATTGAAATTCTTTTGACCAAGAAAAGGTGTTTACAGCCAAAACTCAATCTCTCTTTTCATGAAATCACCTATTTAACAATCAACATATCCTCATATTCTTGAATCTATCACATTCACAATTCTCTTAACTCTTTCCATTTGTTCAGCAGTCAGTGTGGCTTCAGTCATTTCCCATTCCTAAATCAAACACAGCAAGTCCATCCCTTCTCCCCAGGAGAAGTCATGTCTCTTTTAAGCTGTGTAGTTCCAATCACATTCCTAAAGGATAAAACACACAAGACAGAGTTCTGTGGATGCAAAAAGCTTTAATAAGCACATGCTCACAAGAGCTGAAACAGGGGACAAATTTAGCTGGGTGTCCAGATGTCTCATGGTTGGGTCTCCCCAGGGTGTTTCAGAGCTTCTCTACACAAGGCATGCTTGTCTCTGGCAGTCTCACTCAGGGTACAGATATGGTTTAAGTCCCTGAAGTAGTCATTGTAGTCAAAGGCATATCCCACCACGTATCTGTCTGGAATTTCAAAGCCCACAAAGTCTGGTCTGTATCCCCCACTTTGAGGGCTCCTTTTCACCAGCAGGCTGGCTACTCTCACCACCTTTGGCTGATGCTGCTCCACCAGGGAAAGCAAAGTCTGCATGGTTTTCCCCGTGTCAATGATATCTTCCACAATCAAGACATTCTTGCCAGTTAGGCTGGAGAGATCAGCTCCCCCCATCACTGTGACTGTCCCTGTGGACTGGTCATTACAGTAGCTGCTCAGTCTGATGAAATCCACAGTCACGGGGATGGACTGGTCTCTGTTCCTGTTCAGGGTCTCCATAGAATTCAGCAAATCAGCAAAGAACTTATAGGCCCCCTTGAGGACACAGAGGGCCACAATGGGGCTGCCTCCCATCTCCTTCAGCACGTCTTGTGCCAGGCGTTCAGTCCTGTCCATGATGAGCCCATGAGGGATCAAGACTTTTTCCAGATCTTGAGCATAATGCTTCGGGATGCAAAAACAGTCCAAGTCATAGCCTGCTTCATCATCTCCAATCCAGAAGCTGGGGCTGATGTTTGCCATGATGCTGTACAAAGCTCAGCTGGGGAGAGAGGAGAGAGCAAGAGCAAGATGGGTAGGAGGAAGCAGCCAGGGAGCTGGGAAGATGCAACTCTGCCAGCCACAGCTCTGAGCTGAGTCTCAGGGATTTCTATTTCACCCCTTGGGCCTGCAGAGGGAAGAATGAACGTATAATGAATTATTGTATCTCAAGTTAGAAGTTTACTTACCAAATTAGAGGGGAAACAATAAAGTAGAAAAGTGTGAGAGAGGTTAGAAAAGATACCTATACTAATCCTCAACCAGAAGGGTCAGTAGTGAGTAACTATGAGGCCCTCCAAAAGTGAAGCTAGTCTCTTAGGAAACTAGGAAAGAAGTCAGCCCTTTTCACTCACCCAAGGAAGTAGTCCAGAAGTCAGAATCCAAGCCTCAGTGTCCAGTGAAGTTCCCTCAAAGACTATCTCCAGGAGACACTCTCCACTAGAGTCAACTTCACCACACTGACTGCTCAGGGATTTTCATGGCTTTTATGGTGGTTTCCTGGCCCTGCCCCTTTTCACAGGGGCCAATCACAGTTTCCAAATTGTCTGAGTTGTTCCCTTTGGATTCACACATTTTTGAGTGTGTGAACTCTTAAAAGAATTCAAAAGTTTTTGGCTTTTTGAGTTAGTAAAAAAGGGTGGAGCTCTCCCATTATCTTACTGGTTTCTCACCTAACACAAGTAGAGTGTGAATTCACCAAGTGTTTTGTGAGCTCCTCCACCTAGTTCAAGCCCGTGTTGATTCAATCAAAAGGTAGACAAAGAAGAGTTAATCCTGTCTTCACAATCTAGGGAGATATCAAGGAGGGGTACTTAAGTTATTGTTAACCAAAGTTTTAACTCCAACTAGGCAAAGAGAATAAAGGATTCCCTTTTCACAAGTGTGAACTCAAAGAGAACCAAGAATTGCCTTTCACACTGGGCACCCAGCACCAGCTGTCTAAGTCCACATTATCTTACTTTATATGGGGTTGCAAGACAGAAGGTGAGAATTAAAAAAAAAAAGAACAAAAAACACCCAATAATAATTATTGCAGGGATAGGCAAGAGTGGCCTCCCCAAGCTTAGGAATTGTCCTGTATAGGGGATTTAAGTAGCTAATTGAATTTTTGGAGTTTGCTAGACCCAGGTCATTGATCTTTCCTAAGCTTTTGTTAACTCAAGAGACCTGGCTGTTGGACATTCCCCCTTTTTCTTTTTCTTTTACTTCATTTTATTTTGTTAAATCCTTACTTTCTGTCTTAGAAGCAGTACTAAGTATTGGTTCCAAGGCAGAAGAGTACTAAGGGCTGGGCAGTGAGAGTTAAATGATATGCCCAGTGTTCACTAGGAAAAAAACACAGAACTATTAAATAGTCAGGAAAAAATCACTCTTTAATTAAGGAAAGGGGTTTAGTGCTAAATTAGGCCTCCACAAAGAGCTGAATACTACATACTCATGCAAAACCCAGAAACTCATTGCTCTGGTCACTGATCTCTGGAAGAGCCAACAGAGCTAGATTGACAACTCTGAAGAGCCATTAAAGTGGGAAGCTCAAACACCTTTCTAGGGGAACCTAGGGACTGAGGATGGGAGAATATAGTTGATTAGCTTTACAATGGTAACAAAGGAAAATGAGGAGTCCCAGACAGGAATAACAGAGAGAGGCTGATGCTCTACAGTGGACACAAAAGAGAAGGTTCCAGCAAAGGACTGGGCCACCTTGGTAAAGTATGTTGGACTAAAGCAGGTGTCGGCAACCTTTTTGGCTGTGAGAGCCATAAAAGCCACATTTTTTAAAATGTAATTTCATGAGAGCCGTACAGAGCTCACAGTGCCGCTCCTGTAACAGCGCCTGAAAAAAATTGACTTTATGGCTCCTGCAGAAAGAGCCATATTGTGGGACCCCTGAACTAAAGGGACAAAAGAGTTACCTAACACCTGGTGGGATTAGCCCTCTCACCTAAAATACTTTAAAGTTTATGGTTAGTCTGAGCCTTCTGAAGCTGGACTTTCCCTCAGGGACAGACTCTTAGGAGTCAAGGTCAAACAGGAGGCTTTCACCTTCAAGTTAACTAAACTGAGGGGTCATCAAATCTTACTAGGCTACAAGCTAGAAGCTTGGGGGGGGCTTCTAGATTCACACAGCTGGAAAGTATCTGAAGCCGGATTTGAACCTAGGACCTCCAATGTCTAGGCCTGGCTCTCAATCCACTAGGCCACCTAGCTTTTATTTAAAGCCCATTGTGGGAAATGTAATGTGTCATTTCTAATTAAGTAAGAACAGAGGGGTTGAGGCAGAAAGAAAGTTTTCATTTGTTTTGAACTGTAGGTTTGAGGATAAAAAGTTTGAATGTTTTTAAGTGCTAAAATAAGTATGAGCTAAGGTTAATTTGTAAACTGTTATCCTTTTTGTCATTTATTCATTTGAATTTTAAAAACTGTTCTCTTCCTAGCTACAGAAAGAGAAAAGAAAGAAAAATTGGTAATCATTGTGTGTAAAAGCTGAAAGGAAAAACCTTGCAGAATTCCTTTATCTGTAAGTTTTTCATTTGTGTGAGCAAAGTCACTAGCTCTAGGAAAAGAGCTTGCTTGGATTATGGAATTTCTAAACCATGAACCTGGATTAATGAGAATGTGCATCTGTTTATGATAGAGAAATGATTTTTTTAAATTTAGAATATTTTTCCATGGTTACATAATTTATGGTTCCCTTCCCCTCTTCTTCCCCCTCCAAAAGCTGACAAGCAGTTGCACTGGGTTATACTCATATGATCCTTCAAAACCTATTTCCATGTTATTCATATTTGCAGTAGAGCTAACCTTTAACATCAAGACCCAATCATATCCCCATCAAATCATGTGATTGATCATATGCTTTCTTCTTCATCCCTACTGCATTCTTTTTCTGGAAGTAGATAGCATTCTTTCTCATAAGTCCTTCAGAATTGTCCTGGGTCATTGCATTGCTGCTAGTAGAGAAGTCAGTTACATTCGATTTTACCACAGTGTATCAGTCTCTGTGTATAATGTTCTTCTGGCTCTGCTCCTTTCACTCTGCATCAGTTCCTGGAGGTCTTTCCAGTTCACATGGAATTCCTCCAGTTCATTATTCCTTTCAGCACAATAATATTCTATCACCATCTGATACCACAATTTGTTCAGTCATTCCCCAGTTGAAGGGCATCCCCTCATTTTCCAATTTTCTGCCACCATAAAAAAAGTGCTGCTATAAATATTTTTTGTAGAAATCTTTTTCCTTATTATCTCTTTGGGGTACAGACCCAACAGTAGTATGGCTGGGTCAAAGGGTAGGCATTCTTTTAAAACCCTTTGGGCATAGTTCCAAATTGCTTTCCAGAATGGTTGGACCAATTCAC
The DNA here is from genome assembly GCF_016433145.1 of Gracilinanus agilis. Lineage (NCBI taxonomy): Eukaryota > Metazoa > Chordata > Mammalia > Didelphimorphia > Didelphidae > Gracilinanus > Gracilinanus agilis. The sequence continues at coordinate 91,012,988 of NC_058132.1, forward strand.
CACTCTACCAGCAATGTATTAGTGTCCCAATTTTGCTGCATCCCCCTCTAACATTTATCACTTTTTTTTGATGTCATATTGGTCATTGGCTAGGTTTAAGGTGGTACTTCAGAGTTGTTTTAATTTGCATAGAAATGATTTTTAAAGACTGATTTTTATATCAGGATGAGTTTAAGATGAAAAAGAAGACAATTAAGTGAAATCTCTTAGATGTGTATGAGTCCTATTAAACTTTTATTATTTTATTGTTTATTCCATGAGATTAAGCTTAATTGCATTCAACCCTAAGCTATAGTTAGTGAAATTTGCCATTTGAGGTAAAAGCTCTTGGGACAGCAATTAATATTATTTTGAATTTTGAATTCAGATATAGTTGATGGACCATTAAGTCATTTATCCACCATCAAAGAAAAAAATCAGAAGTTGCTCAGGAGTGTGACCCTTAACTGTTATAGGTAGAAGTCCTTATCTGGGAAAAACTAAAGGGACAGCCTATTGGAATCCCTTCCAATTTACTTGAACAATTTTATTATTTCCTTTTAAATAGGTATGTTCCCATCTGATTATTCCTGAGTTTGGCTGGAATTGCTATTGCATGATTGATTGTCAACTGTGATTCTTACCTAAAGCCTAACCAAGTTAAGGATGCTGATAGTACATGTGATGAATCCCTCTGTGCCTTTAAAGCTTATTCCCAAAGGGAATGAGTTTAATGCTATTTTAATCCTTTCTGTGCTTTTTCCCTTTGTACCAAATTTCTATAATCTGAGCTAGTTGTTAATAGATGATATGAGCCAATGCAAATATATAGGCTGTTTTCAATCTGAATGGGTAGTCATTCCATATCCCAAACAACTCAAGTAAGTTAGTATTTGGATTTGTTATCTGCCAATTAACACATAGTCATGTATAAGATTAGTTCCATCTGAATGTGTTTGTTTTTTTTTTTTTTAATTTTAAACCCTTAACTTCTGCGTATTGACTTATAGGTGGAAGAGTTGTAAGGGTAGGCAATGGGGGTCAAGTGACTTGCCCAGGGTCACACAGCTGGGAAGTGTCTGAGGCCGGATTTGAACCTAAGACCTCCAGTCTCTAGGCCTGGCTCTCAATCCACTGAACTACCCAGCCGTCCCTGAATGTGTTTTACTACAGGCAACCCATTTGGTGTATAGTGTTCTCTGTATACAGTTGCAAATTCCTTTCTTATGTATATCTTCATAGCACCCCAAGTATTTTATTTTAGTTGGAGTACAATCAGTCTCTTGTAAGTAAATTCATTTGTATAATCATTGAACATGAGAGTAGAAAAATGTATTTGCAAAAAGTGTTATTGATTATGTTTTTATACATAGGATTTGACCCCAATAGCATCTGATTCTCCTAAAGGAATTGAAAGGGAAAGTTTTGAGAAAACAACAGGTTAGATAATTCTGAGTGTTCAGTGTCTAATGGACATATAAAAAACCTAAAAGCTCTGAATTTTAACTATATTGTATTGTTAATAAGATCAGAACCACAAGGTTTTAGATTGTTTTTACCATCTCAACTAGTTATAGAAGAAGTAAAGTTTGAAAAACTGTACTAATGTTTATTGAGATCTGTTTTATAAAAGACTTTATCAAGAACAGTTAAGGAATCTCTAAAAATAATTTGGAACCAAAGAAAATCTACTAGAGAAGAGACCTATTCCAGGATGTCCAAGAGAAGATATTTTTGAAGATAAAACAACCACATAGCTCATCTGAAATCTGAAATTCAATATAGGGACATTGGGGACAGGCTACAAAAAATGCAAAAAGATTTGATGTTAGTAATGTTGATATTCTTTATTGCATTTCTTTGGCTTTTTATTTGTTCTTATAAGTTCTTTTTCTGTTTCTTAATGTCTTCATAGATATGATGTCAAGATACTCACAATAGATTTTGGCTAAAAATTATGTCCTATGTTGTTTTTTTTGGCCATTGGGGCAAAAAGCTTCTTAATAAAAAAATGGGGGAAATGCGAAATGTCAAGTGTTAACAGGATTTCAATGGTTTTTGTGATGTTCATAATTAAATTGGATTATCAAGATTATGGAATGGTGATGTTTGCCTGATATTGGCAGCCAAAAAAAAGTCAGCAGGTCCTGAACAGAACAGTGCCCACATTTCTCTCTACTTTGTGAAACTTGCATCCTGATCCATTCCAAAATATTGATGGTATATTTCTTGTGCTGACCAGAAGTTTCTCCAATTTGAGTTTGCTAAAAGTCTTTTACACAAGATTTCATTTGAACCTTTGAAGTAGACTGGATAAATGAAATAGGTTAGAGAATAAAGTCGAATTGAAGTAGATGAATCCATTCCTGCATTATTTAGGAAGCTGACCTAATCCTTCCAGGAGGCCAAGCAACCTAGGCAAGTGGTGGGTCAGAGTCCAATTCCCCTATGGACAACAAAGGGACATAGCTAACTTTGGATGAGTGTTTAAGTACACACAAATAGGTCAGGATGGAATGCAATGAAAACATACAAGCTAAGTAGGAATGAGTGTTTTTTTTAAGTTTTTCAAAGAAGGGGTCATATATGGTATGTGATAGTCTTCCCTCAACTCAATGTTCAAAGATAATCATGCTTTCACCCTTGCATACCTTATCCTTGATCACCATTGATCTAGCCACATCCTCTTGTACTCACTGAGACCTGGCTCCTTCCCAATAACACAGCTTCTCTCTTCTTCCACATACAGACATGAAGTGATAAATGAGCTCAGATTTCTCATGTGGCTGCCAGGTAATTCCTTCCCTCTTAGATCTCTGAAGAGCTGACTGGAAATGAGGTCTAGGATCCTCAGCAGGCAACAGGAACACTTTCTATAGCAGGAGATCTTCTTCAAAGAGGAGAGCTATGAGACTGAACCCCCTCTCTCAGTAAGAGAGATTTCACATCTGACCAAGGTTAGGACTAGGAATAATGGGTCAAATGCCTGTATTCCAGTAAAAAAGAGCATGTCTCTTATCATGGTCAAGGAAAGGCCTGTATCCTCTATTAATATTGAATGGATTCTTAACCATTTTTTGCATGAACCTCTCTGACATTCTGGTGAAGCCAAAGGACTTATTCTCAGAAGAATGCTTTGAAATATACAGTTTTACAAATGAAATAAATTATTTAAAAATATATTTATTAAAATTTTAAAAATTAGTGGAGATTTGATTTTTTAAACTGGTTCTTCCCTCAAAGGAAGTTTTCTTTTTCACTGCTCCCCTGTAAAAAAATGGCTAATGTCAACTGTGGAAATAAGCTAGAGCTTCTTATCCATTGTCATCTCAGGAAAAAAAGAAATGAAAGGAAGAAAAGATACAAGTATTTGTTAATGAGATACTATGTACCTGGCACTCTGCTAAGTACTTTACTTAGATCATTTGATTTTCACAGTCATCCTAGGAGGAAGGTGATGGAGGTGACTATTATCCCCATTTTATTACAATTGAGGGAAATGAAGTAGAGATTAAGTGATTTGCCCAGGTTCACACAGCTAATAAATGTCTGAGACCCTGAATAGTATTCTCTTTCTCACCTCTGAGGCACTATACTTCAAATTAAATATGTGACTATAATCCTTAGTCAGTTGTACCAGTGCACCCAAATTGGGTACATGAAATCCCGCAATTTAATATCTTCTCCCCTTCTATACATATAACTCTCATCATTCTTCATCTTTTTCTAGCATTCGAATAAGCAGAATTGGCAGAGATTTGCATGATAATTCATATTCTAAAATATTGTCTGACATATACAGAAAAATATTAAACAATGCTATGTACTAGGATAGTTTTTTAAAATAAAATTTTTATGATCCTTTATTTTTCCATCATCAGTATTTCTCCCAGTATTTCTCCCTCATCCTCTCCTAGAGAACCATTTCATATAACAAATAGTATTTATGAAGATTTATGAATCGTATTTATGAAGATTAGGAAACTAATCAATTCATTAGAAAAATATGCAGAAGTATTCAATGTATCACAACCATGATCTGTCTACCTCTGCAAAGGAGGAGAGTCGGGAGTCTAAGTTTGGTCTGTGCTTGTTATTTACACTTTCATAATATTTTTTTTTTATCATTTTGGATTATTCTTGCCCTTTATTTTGTCATAAAATAGTCTTTAAAAACCTACCTCAATTAGGGAAAGTGGGCAGGACCTTGGACAGAGACAAGGTACTGGAGTCAGTCTCTTTTTTGGTCCTATTTGCCTGTATGTGTGTGGAGTAGGATGAGGAGGTAGGGCTACTCACGGTTGTAGTCCCAGAGGCCCACTGGTGTATTTCCTAGTTATATCAAATTAGTCATAATCATACCATTAGCTCAGACATGAAACATTTCAAGAATAATTATAACATCACAGTTTCACAAAATAAGGGAAATACAATAATGATCACTATATCACAGTCCACACATTATTATCTTGAGTAACATTCTCCTTCTCTAGATGTGGGAGAAAGGGAGCATACACAGAGAACTCTAGCTCACGTAAGTGAGGAAGTCTCATGTGACAGGACTTCAAACTCTAAACTGTAGGCATTGATATGTTCTTTTCCTTCATGAATATTCTGCTCCACAAAACACTGCTTCTCTGCCAATGACTGCTTTTAAGATTCCTCTACTGTTCTGCTAAGCAAATCATCATTTTTTCTTCTCTCAGATAAAACAGTGGTAATTTCTTTTAACCTCAAAAATCACCTTTAAATTAGTACTCAGATAGCTTTACGTTATTATGAAGACAAGAATTTCCCTTAAATGAGAGAACTGATAAATTCTTCAGGATGACACTCATAGGTATTACAGACAAGCATAGCCAGCTCCTTCTTCAACTGGATTCTGCACCATCCAATCAGATCTCATCATTTTGTTAGTGGGGGAAAAAAGTTTTATGAGAACAAAGAATTGGCTGGATTACTGAATTTACTCTGCCAACTTGGAACTATCCCTTCAATTAATTTTGAAAGGCTTATTTCACATTTCACTTGATATAACATTCCCAAAATAAATAGTGAAAGATTTAAATCAATGGCTCAAAATTTAATATAAACACCAAGATCAAAATCCTAAAGTATCCATATTATTTCTCAAAATTGGCCTAATTGACTTTTTAAAATGCATATGCCTTATAGGACAGCAAAGGAAATAAACTAGAGCAGTGATGAGCAAACTTTTTAAAGAGGGGACCAAAGGAAAGGAAATGCTCATCTGTCAGCCTGTTTCTAAGGCAACTCTTTTCAAAGTTTCATTGTATTGTATCCTACTCATTGTATTCGTCAGATTAGGAATAATGTCCGAGGGCCAGATAGAACATTTCAGGTCCCCCACCCACATCTGGCCCACAGGCTGTAGTTTACCCATCACTGAACTAGAGCATATCCAACATTTCCCTTTTGAATCCAATAGTTTTTTTTTTTAATTCATGTCTATTGTTGGAGGGGATATGGAAAAATTGGGACTCTTACAGATTGTTGGTAGAGTTGTGAAATGATCTATGTGAATTTATTTTTTGTATAATGTATTAATTCCTTTATATTGGGAGAAATTACCATGTATTCCTCTGTCAAGGCTCTGGGTCAGAGATATCATCTAGTGTACTCTTTGTATTTTTTTTGTCCTTGAGAAATTTAACAGAATTTGGTTAATAAGTGAAGAGGAGAAGGGCTTTTCTGGTCTATGTGCAAAACTTCACCTGTCAGTTTGGGGAAGGATAGATAGTTTAATAGACTACCTCTTATTTAGCCTATCTTGGGATGTTCAAAGGAGAGGCTGAATAATTAGCTCCTTAAAATCCATTTATTGGGTTGCCTGACACTGCTTGGGTCATCCCTGGTCCCCAAAAGAGCCATGGAGACCTATATTAATTTGTTAATTATGATGCTGACCTAACCAATAAACCTAATATAATGAATTAAATATATTCTTAACCAAAAACGAGGCTCTTCAGATCATTTTAATCGTAATAGATCGAACCATTTTGGAGAACAATTGGGAATTATGCTCAAAGGATATCCTTTGATTCATCAATACCTCTACTAGGTCTGTGTCCCAAAGATATTTTTTAAAAAAGGAAAAAGACCTATATGAAACAAAAACATTAGCAGCTCTTTTTGTTGTTGTAAAAAATTGGAAAATGAATGGATTCCCAGCAATTGGGGGATGTCTGAATAAGCTGTGTTATATGATTATGATAGAATGCAGTTGTAGGAATAGGAAATGATGAACAACATGGTTTTAGAGCAGTGATTCCCAAAGTGGGCACTGCTGCCCCCTGGTGGGTGCTGCAGCGATGCAGGAGGGCAATGATGGCCACAGGTACATTTATCTTTCCTATTAATTGCTATCAAAATTTTTAAAAAATTAATTTCCAGGGGGCTAAGTAATATTTTTTTTCTGGAAAGGCCAAAAAAGTTTGGGAACCACTGTTTTAGAGAAACCAGGAAAAATTTATATGAAGCAATGGAAAGTTGACTGAACCGAATCAGAGGAACCTTATACACAGTAACTGTGTGATGATCTACTATGAATAACTAGGTTATTCTCAGCAATCCAGTGATACAAGAAAATTCTGAAAGACATGATGAAAATTTCTATGATGGAGACTGACCGTCGATCAAAGTATATTTTTTAGACTTCTTTTTCTTTGTTGGGGTCTGTTTTGTTGTGCTTGTTTCAATCATGTCTGACTCTTCACAACCTTGATTTCTTTTCCAATGTGGGTGGTGTCGAATTATATTTTGTATGACCATACGTATATAATTTATAGCAAATTGCTCACCTTCTTAGGTAAGGGGGAAGGGGAAAGAATTCAAAACTAAGAATTCTACAAATTAAACGAGAGGGAGTAGATCAATGAATTGGGCTTGCAACTTTAAAAATTAGAAAAAAGAACAAATTAAAAATCCCCAGATAAAAACCAAATTGGAAATCCTAAAAATTAAGGGAGAAATTAATAAAATTGAAAGTAAAAGGAACTATTGAACTAATAAATAATACTAGGAGCTGGTACTTTGAAAAAACAAAATAGATAAAGTACTGATTAATCTAATAAAAAAAGAAGAAAATCAAATTAACAGTATCAAAGATGAAAAGGGAGACCTCACCTCTAATAAAGAGGAAATTAAGGTAATTATTAAAAACTATTTTGCCCAATTATATGGAAATCTAGGTGAAATGGGTGAATATTTACAAAAATATAAATTGCCTAGATTAACAGAAGAGGAAATAGAATACTTAAATAATCCTATCTCAGAAAAAGAAATTGAACAAGCCATCAAGGAACTTCCTAAGAAAAAATCCCCAGGGCCAGATGGATTCACAACTGAATTCTACCAAATATCTAAAGAACAACTAATCTCAATACTATACTAATTATTTGACAAAATAAGCAAAGAAGGAATCTTACCAAATTCTTTTTATGACACAAATATGGTGCTGATTCCAAAGCCAAGCGGACCAAAAACAGGGAAAGAAAACTACATCCCAATCTTCTTAATGAACATAGATGCAAAAATCTTAAATACTAGCAAAAAGACTCCAGGAAGTTATCACAAGGATTATTCACTATGACCAGGTGGGATTTATACTAGGAATACAAGGATGGTTTAATATTAGGAAAACCATGCACAAAATTGACCGTATCAAAAAGCAAACCAACAGAAATCGTGATTATCTCAATAGATGCACAAAAAGCCTTTGACAAAATGCAACACCTATTCCTATTGAAAACACTAGAAAGTATAAGAATAGAAGGGCCTTTCCTCAAAATAATAAACAGTATATATTTAAAACAATCAGCAAGCATCATCTGCAATAGGGACAAGTTAGATGCCTTCCCAATAAGATCAGGAGTAAAACAAGGATCCCCATTTTCACCGCTATTACTTAACATTGTACTAGAAACAATAGCAATTAGAGAAGAAAAAGAAATTGAAGGGATTAAAGTGGGCAATGAGGAAACTAAACTATCACTCTTTGCAGATGATATGATGGTATATTTAAAGAATCCTAGAAAATCAGCTAAAAGGCTAGTGGAAATAATTAACAACTTTAGCAAAGTTGCAGGGTACAAGATAAGCCCCCATAACTCATCAGCATTTCTATATATTTCCAACAAAACTCAGCAGTAGGAGTTAGAAAGAGAAACTCCATTTAAAATCACTCTAGACCAGTGATGGGCAAACTACAACCTGGCCTGCCAGATACGGGCCCCCTGAAATATTCTATCTGGCCAGCGACATTATTCCTAATCTGATGAATACAATGAGTAGGATATATTACAATGAAACTTCGAAAGAGTTGCCTTAGAACCAGATTGACAGATGAGCATTTCCTTTCCTTTGGTCCCCTCCTTAAAAAGTTTGCCCATCACTGCTCCAGGCAATATAAAATATTTAGGAATCTATCTACCAAGACAAACACAGGAATTATATGATCACAACTACAAAACACTTGTCACACAATTAAAACTTGATCTAAATAATTGGAAAAGCATTACTTGCTCATGGGTAGGATGAGCTAATATAATAAAAATGACAATCCTATCCAAATTAATTTACTTATTCATTGCCAAACCTATCAAACTTCCAAAAAACTTTTTTATAGAATTAGAAAAAATTAAAACAAAGTTTATCTGGAAGAACAAAAGATCAAGAATATCAAGGGAAATAATGAAAAAAATGTGAAGGATGGGGGTGCCTAGCAGTATCAGATCTTAAACTGTACTATAAAGCAGTGATCATCAAAACCATATGGTACTGGCTAAGAGGCAGAAGGATGGATCAATGGAATAGACGAGGGGTAAATAACCTCAGCAAGATAGTGTATGATAAACCCAAAGATCCCAGATTTTGGTACAAGAACTCACTATTTGATAAAAACTGTTAGGAAAATTGGAAAACAGTATGGAAAAAATCAGGTCTAGATAAACATCTCACACCTTATACCAAGATAAATTCAAAATAGGTAAATTACTTAAATATAGGGAATGTAATCATGAATAAATTAGGTGAACATAGAATAGTATACCTGTCAGATCTGTAGGAAAGGAAGGAATTTAAGACCAAGAAATAGATAGAGAATATTACAAAATGTAAAATGAATGATTTTGATTACATCAAATTAAAAAGGGTTTATACAAACAAAATCAATGTAACCAAAATTAGAAGGAAAGCAACAAACTGAGGGGAAAATCTTTATAACAAAATTTCATTTACATGTAACTATTTTTCAAAAACCTATTTCCTAAAATGCATTTCAGCATTCCTGGTGGTCTGGCATTAAGAGCAACATTTAACAGAACCAAGAATGCTTTAATCTCAATATTTATATGCTTTCATGCAATATAACTACCTTGAAAAATTATCATAATCTTTACTAGCTTGCTTATTGAATGAATGTTTTCCTGTGTATGAAATAAATCATACCTAAAGTTTTAAAAAATAATCTTTATTTCACTAACAATAAGCATAAATCATAAGCTTGTTTTTCTTTAGTAAAAAGTTGACAAAGAGTCAATTGTTGTAGCTGTTATTCACCACTCCCCTCTCCTTGGTTCTCTGTGCAATGGGTGGTTGAAAAATTGCTGAAGTTTTCCTGTAACACTTGGTCATATTTGTTCATGCTGATATGACCTTCAGAGACTGCTCCATAGCCCTCATTCAGCTCCTGGCTAGACGGGTTGCCGTAAGTAGACTGGTTTAGCAAACTCATGCCTCCTCTCATCTGGGGATCATAAGCACTGCTGTCTGCTTCTGTTGTGGAATTCAAGAAGAGCTCTATGTATCTGTGCTGCATGTTTACTTTGTCTTTAGACATAGCTGCCACAGCATCTTCGTGAGTAGCAAATTCAACATCGGCTTCTCCGGTCACTCTGCCATCAGATCCAATTTCAATGTATGTTCTTCTTGGTTTGAGTGGTAAGAAAAAATCACAGATATCATTTTCAGTAGCTTTGTAAGGTAATCCTCTCATGTGCACGTAATGGCCTGCAGGACTCTGGTGGAAGGTAGGCCTGCTATCTCTGTAGCTGTAACCGGACATCTCCGAGGAGTAATTATGGTATCTTCCAAAGCAATTGTCATCATAGCATCTGCATCCATCTTCATGGGTACCACATCTCATTCCTGCAAACCCGACTCCTCTCCCAAGAGCGTTATAGTCTCTGCCAGCCTGGGGCCTGTCATAAGAATCTGAATGCTGCTTAGCCATCAGCTTTCGAGGAGGATCATAATGTGTCTGAACTTCTGCCTGGCTGCTCTTGAAGATCTCAATGTATCGGTGCCCTATTTTTTCCATGTGTTTCTTTAGAGCCTTTTCAGCTATTTCCTGTGAAGCGAACTGCACAAAGGCTTCACCAGTGTCCCTCCCTTGGAAATCCACTAGCAACGTTATCCCATTTGGCATGATTTCCAGCCCTGAAAAAAACTGAACAATTTCTTCCTTATTACACCCAAACGGGAGACCTCTAAGGCGCACGAAGCCATCTCTGGCAGTGTTGAGACTATTCGGAGCAGTATGCTTCAACACCCAGTCCATCTCAATGTAGTTTGACTTGAATACTTCCACATATCTGTGTCCCATAGTTTCTCTATCTTTTTTCAATGCCAATGTGACTTCATCTTCAGATTCGAGTTCAACGAATGCCTCTCCTCTTGGTCTGCCCTCTCTGGTATAGATGAAATGAATGCCTGCTGCTCCATTTTGAATTTTGCATTCTGAGAAGAATTGTTGGACGTCACTGGCTGAGCATGACCATGGCAAGCCCCGGACCTTCACCACAAAGCCTTCTTCTCCTTTGGTGCTCAGCATCATCTTGTCTAGTTAGTAGCGGCAGCAACAGCTTGAAATGTGACTGTCTGGATCCTTGACTTCAGCTTCTCTGCAAAGAAAATCAATTAATTTTTTAGTTGACTGCCTAGTGATCTCTAAATAAACATCATGTTATCTGTGAAAGGGATTGTCTAAATGAAACATCATATCATCCTCTTTAACTGTATTTATTCCCTCAATTTCTTTTTCTTGTGTTACTGATATCTTCCTGGTGCCACACCTTGCTCTCTGTCTCCTGTGCCACCTGGCTTCCTCAATGAAGGGCTTTTGTATTCTTGCAGAGTTAGAAAAGGGCCATTTCAGGATCTTTAACTTTAAGGGTCCCAAAGGAATAAAAAGACTAACATAGGGACTGGGGATAGTTTTGTTCTTTACCACTGGTTTCAAGTGGGGGGAAAATGGAGGGAAAAGGGAAAAAAACGAATGGATAGGATTTTATTCTTTCACATAATTAGAGTGTATTAAAGTATATAAACCTGAAGGTGAGTAGAGGAGGAAAGAGTATTTATTAAGCTCCTACTATGTGGCAGAGACTGCCTTAAGAACTTTAGAAATATCATGTTGCTCCATGTTCCACAATAGCCTTTGGAGCAAGGTGCTATTATTATTCATCCCATTTTTCATTTGAGGAAACTAAGGCAGATAGAGGTTTAGTTACTTGCTCAGGGTATATACATACATATACAGGGTATAAATACAGCTAGTATTTGAGGCCTGAATTGAACTTCAAGTCTTATTCATTCTCCCTGAGCTCTATTCAGTGTTCCACCTACCTAGGGGAAGAAGGAGTCGGAATATTTATCATGAACTTCACTTTGCTCTAAGCAAAGAAAGGTGGAAGACGAACCAAACACACACAGCTGGGGTAAGGATACAATAAATATAAGGAGAAAATAGAGGAGAGAGCTGGAAGAGGGAAGAGATAGTCAATAAAGCTGTTATTAATCACTAACTATCTCACCAGACATTGAGCTAAGATGCTAAGGGTACAAAAAAGGCACAAACATAGTCACTGGGGGCAACTGGGTAGCTCAGTGGAGTGAGAGTCAGGCCTAGAGACAGGAGGTCCTAGGTTCAAACCCGGCCTCAGCCACTTCCCAGCTGTGTGACCCTGGGCAAGTCACTTGACCCCCATTGCCCACCCTTACCAATCTTCCACCTATGAGACAATACACCGAAGTACAAGGGTTAAAAAAACAAAAACAAAAACAAAACATAGTCACTGCCCTCAAGACCTCACCTTTGTAAATGGGAAGTAATCTCAGAGCCAGGGTTGGGGAAGGGGTAGATAGAGAAGAGAAAGGCTTCCTGCAGAAGGTAGGATTTGAGCTGAATTTTGAAAGAAGCCAAGAGACAGGAAAGGGCATTCGAGTCATGGGAGACAGTGAAAAAGCATGGGAATTAGGCAATGTAGTGTCTTGTGGGGAAAATAGCAAGAAGACCATTATTGCTGCATGGTAGAGTTCATAAAGGGGATAAGAACATTAGAAGACTGGAAATATGTATAAGAAGGGGCCAGGTTATGAAGGGCTAATTTTAAAAGGCAAAGACTTCTTCTTGGAGGTAGTAGGGAGCCATCGGAGTTTATTGTATATGGGAGAGAGGTGACTTGATCATAACTGAACTTGGTAAGATCAGTTTGGTAGCCGAGTGAAGGAGAGATGGCAATGGGAAAAGATAAGAAAGTGTGTTTTTTATCAATTAGCAAACTATTTAAGGGAAATACAAACAGTGGTTATGTTTACGGATAAAGGATGCTGTAAAATAAGATACAGAAAGAGAAAGGAAAGAAAATGCATAATACTGTAACTTTTTGAACCACAAACAAAAAATGTTTAGTTTGCTTTTTAAGGCAGGTGATATTAAGTGCAAAATTGTATTTCCCTGTGGGTCCACTTTCCCTTCTGACAAAGAAACTATAAGAGACAGGGCAGTAGTAATAGATCTTGACACTGCAGCATTTCAGCGCTAGGTTCTCTTCTTCAGAAAGCTAAATGGTCTAGGCATGATAGGATGAAGGTCTGTCTCCCTATGTAAAAGTAGAAATGACAGGATGTGGCAACTGATTTGGATATGTAAAGAGGTCTGCCCTGTGCCTTTTCCCCTGAAACCTAGAAGACTCTCCCTTCCTCACCTCTACCCACCAACCTTTATGGCTTCATTCAAGATTCAGCTCAAATATCCCACTTTCTGGACCAGACCTTTCCCATCACCCTTTTACTCCCTTTCCCCTCTGTGACGAATCTAATGCTAAAATCAGGCTAACCTCAGGACAAACAGCCAGGCTCTATTATCCCCATTTGAATACTTACAGAGTTGTGAGTTAGGATATTACAGGTATTCAAATCTCTATTTCACAGATAATGAAACTGAGTCTTGGGCAGAGTAGGTAAAAAACCTTGGTCATGGAGCTACAACCACGTCACACGGACTGATTCAAACCCTTTACCTCTAATTGACTTTAAGTCCCCATAACAGGTCATCCCTCAATTTTCATAAGATCATTTCCCCAGGAGGAAACTTACCTTTGTTGTCTTTCTAGAAATCAGGAGCACAGCTGCAGCTGGAACCTACATTCTGAGCAGGGATCTCTCAAACTGAGCCGGTTGGGGGCTTTTTATACAGTGCGTTCCCCAGGGATCTCTCCTTTCTCAATCCAACCAGTTAGAAAGATATGAACTCACAACTTCGTAATAAGTAGCTCGATGGAAAAAATCTTTGTCCATCCTCACCAAAGACCACTTCCCAGGGCTTAAGGTTACCCTAGCAGCTCTAGACTGAGAGTCTCATTTAGTTACTTTAAAGCTGAGAGAACTTTCTGAGACAACAAAGTATTCATACCTCGGAAACAATGAAGAGAGTTTATTCCCTTGCTACTTTCTTGATCATACCAGTCTCCTAAATACTTACTAAGTGTAAACAGAGGGAGGCTTCAGTCTTCTTGGCAACGGAGATATTTTTATTGAATGTCCATATATTTCTGGAAGAGCTGACAACAAGATACCAGCAGTCTTCTGAGTAAGCCTACCAGGGCCCAGGATTCACTTTTTCTGATCTCTGGACCATCTACCAGAAGGGAGCCAAAGCATCCTCAGGAGACAGTCCCCGGGGCAGGAAAGTTACATGGGCCAGGCAACGAAGTCATGGCATCAAGAAGGAAGGTCCTAGAGAGACAAACAGAGAAGGAATGACTTCCCCAGGCTGAGGAAGAGTCCTGGACCAGGTACCAATGTTAGCTAGCTGGGTTTCTGGTGTGGGCGATAGGATTTAGATTTAGGAAATGAGCTACCCCAAAGCCTAGACACCTGAGGCAATAGAAAGAATCTGAAAGGCTAAATTTGCGTATCTTTTAATAAAGGTCAGCAGCCTTTCATACCTAGTACTGGCACATTTGCCCTATGTCTTTCCCAGACACAGTCATAATAATAATAATAATAATAATAATAACAACGAACATTTCCAAAGCACTTTGAGGTTTGCTAAAGGCTCTTTACACATGTGATTTCATTAGAACCTAACAACAACCCTGGGAGATTGGTGTTATTATACCCATTTTACAGATGGGGAAAGAGACTGAATGAGGTTAAATAATTTAAATAACTTGCTCAGGTTCTTATACCTACAGTCTTAAGCAAGATTGGAATTCAGGTGTTACGTATACTAAGACCAGCAATCTGTCACCACCTGCCTCAAATCTCTGCATTCTTGTAAGACCAACCCTGAATCTGGTTCTCAAGACCTGAATCTGCATCCAGGGTTTCTCCATTCTTCCCACGCTGTCCCACTTCCATTGGTAAGCACCAACAAGCTATGGGGCCATCACCAGCACCCCCAGAGACCCAATTACTCTTGTACTGTTAAATCAAATCTAGTCAAACCAATAAGCATTTATTAAGGCCTACTATGTGCCTGGCACTATGCTAGGCACTAGATTGCCCGTTAATCATTCAACAAACACAAGCCTTAAAAGTGCTTCCCCCAAACCCTCTGAAAAATAGGAGCTACAATTATTTCACTATAGTTTGATGGTCTAACAACTAGACATCTTTAACCATTCAATGGCTACTATTAGAAGGTTTCCCCAATCCCTATGAAAAAATGATCGCTGCTGTAACAACTATCAATCAATCAACAGGTTGGGAGGCTGAGAGTGCCACAATGGCTGAGGTGTAGATCAGCCACAGAAAGGAATTCAGCCCAGTGGTATTTAGAGGGAAGAAATTATCTGCAGGCCAGTAGTGTTTGGTCTTAAAAAATCCATATAAAATGAGAAATTATGTCCTAAAAAATCACTTCTCTAAGTGATAAAAACGCTGGGCAAGAGGAGCTACTTCAGGCTTCTCCAGACTTGATGGAAAGGCAGTTTTGTAGGCAAGGGTTTTCTTTGTTGTTGTTTCTTTACAAGCCATTATTGTTGTTTAAAAAAAAAAAAACACCTTACCTTCTGTCTTAGAACCAATACTGTGCCAGATCTGAGATCAGGAAGATATCTTCCTGACTCTAGGCCCCCCACTTTATCCACTATATCATCTAGTTTTTAAAACCTTTCATTATTTTTTTCTTTCAGTGTTGCATTAAATCTTTTCTTAGAAGCAGCTAGGTGGCTCAGTGGATAGAGAACCAGGATAGAGAAAGGAGGTCCTGGTTTTAAAATATGGCCTCAGACATTTCCCAGCTATGTGACCCTGGACAAGTCACCTAACTCCAATTGCTTATACCTTAAAGCTCTTCTGCTTTAGCAGCAATACTTATATCAATTCTAAGAAAAAAGGTAAGGATTAAAAAAAAAAAAGCTACCCCCAAAGGTCAATAAGAAAGGTGCTATAGAAAATTGTCCCTTGCTACTCCCCCCTCCAAAAAAAAAAATCAGTGTGAGAAGCTGTAAATACCACACTCTCTGGAATTCTTGCCTACCTATGAATTCACTTAGACAATAAATGAAGACAGTATAGTGAAGTAGAAAAAGCCTTGGAGACAGCTCAGAAAGAGAGAGACTGAGTTTGAATCTAGTTCTGCCATTTACCTAGGATTTTCAGCAAATCATCTAAACTCTTTCTGCTTCTCTGTGTCCTCATCAGTAAAATGAGGGAGGCTTTCCTAACATTTCTACATTTTTTTTTATATCTAGGACACTGTCTATGATGTTTTTATGATCTTTAAGTCAGCATTATACCCTTCTGTACACTGTGTGACAATGTTATTATTTGATGCATATTTAATTTTGTCAGTTGAGTTTATTTCAAGTTAGTGTGTCCTTGGATCCACCAAATTGGGGGAAGGGGGTCTTGGAAAAGGCTCCAAGAAGTACCAGTCATTTTGTCCAAGATGAACTTCATAGCCTTTAAACTGTCATGGACTGCCATGATGGGAACCATCACATCTCTGAAAAAGAAAAACGAATTAATAGTCTACAAGAAGGAGTTTGGTCAGCCTTTATTAAAAGGTTAACTGATGTTAACAAAGATTGTCCCATTGTCCTTCTATTGGTATTTGGAGCATGGCAGGGATCATGCCTTGTTAAACCCCAACCTTGAATTTCTCCCACCACCGTTGGTTGCCCCTTTTGTTTCTTTTCATGTGCTGCTAAAGGAATCTGAAGAAAGTGATCAATCCATATTAACCTGGTCCATTACATATTTCTTACATAACCTCAACAGGGCTCTCACTGCAGAAAGGCAATCCTTTCATATCTCTAATTTATTTTTTGTTCTACAGTAGTCTATTACAAACATTTTTATGCCTCTCAAGCCTCCAACAGCACTCCCCTCCCCCTGCCTTTTCCTTACCCATTCAGCTGATTGAATCCTTGGACATAGGTCCCTCTTTCTCCCTCCTCACCTCAAATAAATCTGATGTCTTCTCCCATTATCTCCTTTATCTTTTTTCCTTATGAAGAGGTGGACCTATTCTTTGGTAAGGGAAACCCTTCTATATGCACCTTTGATTTCAGTCCATCCTTTCCTTTGCAACAGATTATCCACTCAATTTTCCCCATTTTCCCTAATATTTGGCCTCTCCCTGCCTTTTGGCTCCTGAATTCTACTTACAAAGAGGCCCATGACTCCCCTATGATATATCATTTGATTTTCCCTAGGTGTTCATGACAATTCTCTTTCCTAGTTCTCTGAGGTGTCTGACTACTCTTTCTTATTCTCCTTGTTTGATTCTTCATCCAAATTCCCTACCCTTGGGACAGTGCCTGGCTCATAGCAAGTACTTACTAAATGATTATTAGTTAATTGACTGCCTGCTCAGTGTATAGGTAGGTTCTGCCAAGAAAGACAATCAGTCCTGAATCACTCCACTGTCTTTTGGAAGCTGGCTAAGGACTTCTCCAAGAATACAGGTACTCCCAATCTCACTAACTAAGACAGACCATGCAACATAATGATCCATATATCATAATCAAGATATCACTCCCCTACATACAGACTAGCAATTATTGGATATTTGACACTGTCAGCCTGTCTGGGTTAGGATATGAAAATCGTTGTTTTATAGATGAGGAAAATGAAATTTAAGAAGAGTAAGAAGATTGACCATAATCATGGAACCAGGATCACTAGGTACTGATTCAAATTCTTTATTTTTTTAAAAACCCTTACCAATACTGTGTATTGGCTCCAAGGCAGAAAAGTGGTAAGGGCTAGGCAATGGGGGTTAAGTAGCTTGCCCAGGGTCACACAGCTGGGAAGTATCTGAGGGCAGATTTGAACCCAGGACCTCCCATCTCTAGGCCTGGCTCTCAATCCATTGAGCTACCCAGTTGCCCCCTGCCATACCTCTTTAAACTAAGTCCCTAAACAGACCAGCTCTCAGTTTTCACAACTCTAAAAGAGAAAGGGAGAAAATATACTTTTTCTATCCTGCTAGGTGGCTTCTTAGTCAGGAATACAGCTGCAACTGGAATCTAGACTCTGAGGAGGAAACTTTCAAATGAGCCAGTAATGGGTTTTTATGTACTTTTTCCAGGGATCTCTTCCCTTTCCCATTGGCATATGAATAAAGTGTGAATTGCCACCCTAGTGATGAGTGTCAGAGTAGAAAAATTGTTTTGTTTCCCTTAACCAAGGAACACCCTTCAGTATTTGGATACCCTCTTCCCCAGTACTTAATTTAGTTACATTTAATTCCACACTTTCCAAGTATATCAAAATATCTAATCTTCAGACACAAAACTCCAAAGAATTAATCACATCAGTCTTCTAAGCACTTTCTAAGGGTAATGTACTTAAAGAGAGGCTCAAGTCTTCTTTGTAGCAAAAGAGCTTTTGACCAAATGATCACATATTTCTTCTACCCTGACAAAAGGGTCCCAATATCTGAGCAAGCCAAGAAGCTTCACTTTTTCTGATCTCTGCACTATATTAGAATCACTAGAAGGGACTCAAAGCATCCTCAGTAGCTACTGTCTTTGGAGCAGGGAACTAATACAGATCATGTGTGGTAGATGGAAGATGAAATGATGGAGGAATCAAAGGTTCAAGCTTCTGAGCACAGTATTTTATTAAGCAATATATGCCAAATGCATAACAAATTGGCACTCGTGGCCTTCTTCAGCTCTGGCATTGGACCCTAAATACCAGGGGAGACATTTTATGTATTTAAAACAATTAATCAAGTAAGACCAACTAATAGCATGATCTATACTATTACACATGTAAATCATTATCAGAATATTTGCCATCTCAGGGAGAAGGGAAGGGAAAGAAGGAGGGAGAAAAGGTGAAAATTTGGCTCAAACTTCAATTGAGGGAGGAAAATTAAATAGTCAATAATTTTTAAAATAATAATAGTAATAATAATTAACATTGCTTGACACTTTAAGGATTACTAAAAGGCTCTTTTCATCTATTTCTTTTAAACCTAACAAACCCTACAAGATAGCTATTCTTATATTCACTTTGCACATGAGAAAACAGGCTGAAAGAGATTAAGTTAAGAATCGGAAACAGATTGAAAGTCAGGTGGTCTAAGTACCAAGATCAGCACTCTGTCACCACCTAGCTTCCTCGAATCTCCTCTGCTTTTTAATAGGATCTGGCTCCCGTGACCTGAGCCTGCTTCCCATTTCTCCAGTCTATCACATTTCCATTAAGATGCACCAACAAATACTTGAGCCAATCCTAGCCAATATCTAGTCTCTGCCTGGGGCCTAGGTATAGCCTAGCAGAAAGTGGCATCACCTAGCAAAGGCACAATGGGCCCTGAGCCCTAAAAGCTGAACATCAAATAAGACCAGAGAGAACACTAATATGCATAATTTTTACTCTGATTTCTATCCCCCAGGAACTGCTAATATCACAACCTATAAAGTAAATGGAACCATGGGAGCAGTCACCCCAGAGCTGGCTTACTTTTTCCCTCCCAAGATGGAACCATGACCTGGGTCAATGCCAATCTATGGGTTAGGAGCCATTTCTTTCAATTAGTTACTGACTAGCCTCTGAAGACACCTAAAGTAAAAATCTCTTTTCTCAGCCAATTCCTTACTAATATGATCCCTGTGGCCTAGAACCCTCAGTGGTGCCAACTTGCTTGTTGGGGAATAACTGCCTTTTGTTATTGACACAGATGCTCCATTTGTCTCAGCTTTTCTTGGATACAGCCAACAGCATATTCTTTTACTGAGTGGTAAAAATATTTAGGCTAGCCTATGCAATTTTGCTCATCATTATTTTATATCTTATCTTCTAAATATCAGTTAGCTTCTCACCCAGGCAGAGAGAATCACCTAGTCAGGGATTTATTCTCTTATTTTCTTGGTACAGATTTATATTTTGCTTTTATAATAAAGAATTTTTAAAATGAAAAATAAAAAGAGGAAAAGGAAGATGTCCTTATTTTTTTTTATTTATTTTTAAACCCTTGCCTTCCATCTTAGAATCAATACTGTGTATTGGGTCCAAGGCAGAAGAGTAGTAAGGGCTAGGCAAAGGGGGTTAAGTGACTTGCCCAGGGTCGCAGAGCTAGGAAGTATCTGAGGTCGGATTTGAACCCAGGACCTCCAATCTCTGGGCCTGACTCTCAATCCACTGAGCCACCCAGTTGCCCCCCTAGATGCCCTGATTCTTGATATTTACTCTATAAAACTGATTCAAGTCCCAGTTCTATATTAGGAAACAAACAACATAATATGGAAAAAATGAAAGACCCAGGCTACAAGGTGCCTGGCATATAGTAAGTACTTAGTGCCTGTTGTATCCACTATGAGTCCTCTATGCTTTCCTTCTATGATGGATTATAACCTGGGCTAAATCCTGTATAGGGCTGTTATGAGTAAAGTCAGACAATCAGTATTTATTAAGCATCTTCTATGGTAGTGGTTCCTAAACCTTTTTTGGCCTACCGCCCCCTTTCCAGAAAAAAATATTATTTAGTGCCGCCTAGAAATTATGAAACTATTTATTGAACTCAGAATAGAATGTAATACAAAAAAAGTGTGGCCATCACTGCTCCTCCTGGATCGCTGCAGCACCCACCAGGGGGCGGTAGCCCCCACTTTGGGAATCACTGGTCTATGGGAAAGGCACAGTGTTAATACATGTCTATACTGGTCTATCTGTTTACAAGTCTTTCTCACACACTCCAAGAGGCAGAAAGCACTTCAGAGATCACTTTGGTCAATATAGAACAGGCCAAGAAGAACTTTTTAATCCTAACAATAAACTCCAAGCAGAGGCAAATCTACTACATTCTGGGTTTTATCCTTGCTATTTCCTTTGCAGGTTAAAAATTCACAATTCCTGCCTGAGTTGGCATGTTTTCCAGCCTTCTCACCAGCCCACTTGTCCTTTTAGATGTGCTCCATGGAGTTTTCCTTCTTTGAAGTGATGATGTTCAACTGTGCTGGCTTCTCTTTGAACCAATTTTGAGGTTTTCTTGGCAGATACTGGAGTGGCTTACCATTTCTTCTGCAGCTCATTTTATAGATGAGGAACTAAGGCAAACAGGATGAAATGACTTGCCCAGGGTCACACAGCTAGTAAGTGTTTGAAGCTGGATTTGAATTCAAGAAGATGAATTTCCATGATTCCAAACACTGGACAACCTAACTGCCCTTCCTCTAAGTAGGTTATACTTAGTAGGTGCTTTGTTGGCTGCTGTGCTGAATTGATCAAGGTCATAAACTTCCTCTTCCTGGTGTCTGTGGAGAGAGCTCTTTGATGCATTTAGAAGAGTTTTAGAGTTAAATGTTAATTAAATCAGGTGCCAGAGCAGAGAGCTGAGAGGATAACCAAGCACTGAAATGTAATGATTGATGAGGGAGAAGTTAGGGATGTTTCTACTATTCTCCTCCTGATGAGGCTGGATTTAAGTGAAAGGGAAAAGAGAACCCTGGAAGGAAAAGTAATACAAAATCCCAGTAATAGCTCAGTTTGAGAAGTCTCCTATCAGGATCCAGGTTCCAGCTGGAGTTGTGTTCCTGACTGAAAGGATATCAAAGGTAGGTTTTCTCCTGAGTGACTGCTTTTTTTCTTGCAGATTTCGGAAAACTGAGAACAGGCTTTTTAAGGGGAATTGGAGGAAATAGCATATGGGGTTTATATCCGTGTCTGTAACAGTCATGGCTCCATGGCCACAGTCAAGTTTCTTACACTGCCTAAACCTCAGTTTCCTCGTCTATAAACTGGTGACTTTAATGCCTGCAATATCTTTATTCACTCAGGCTGTTAATATCAACTATCCAGAAATTGGCAGGAAACAGGTTGTGAGGTTAGCTTGAAGACACCATTTAGATCAAGTCCACTCAGAAAGGAAGCAATGTTTTTCTTCTGATCCACGATTATGTTGGTCTAGACCAGCAGTGGTGAACATTTTAAAGATCAGATGCCCAAACTGCACCTTTAAGCTGCCTGTGAGCCCGAAAGAGCTGATGGAGGAACTATTCCCATTGGGCTATAGTGCAGGGCATCTGAACATTGTCCTCAGGTGTGGTGGAGAGGAGGAAAAGAGTAGACCCCTCTGGCATGATGGGACACTTGGGCCACATGTTCCACAACATGGGTAGACTATCTTGGCAAGGGAAAATGGTGAACGCTCAGCTCCCAGAGAGGCCCCAAGCTAGAATCCAAAAGAAACTGGAGTATACAACACTGAAATCTTTCCTTGAAAAACCTTACCTCTGCACTCAGTAGGTAATCAGTCAACATACATTTCTCAAGCACTTATGTGCCAGGCACTCTGTTAAATTCAGGAGACTTCAATGAAGAACCAGATAAGGAGACTGAGAAGGAGCAGTCAGGAGAACTAGGAGAGAGCATTGTCATCGAAACCTATTCAGCATTAGGTAAGATTTTGTTAAGGATGGAGGATTCATGTATGGGCTGGTTTGTAGTCAGAAGGCAGGGAGCCAGTAGAGAGGTAGGAGAAGATCAGAGAGTAGGGATAGGAGAGTAGACGAGATGTTACATAAGGAAGGTATGTAATGGGGATAATTTGAGGAAAGGTGTGTGGTACAAGGGAATTTGAAAGGAGGTTGTCAGAGACTTGCTAAGTGAGTAATCTAGGTTACAGGTAGGCTGGGATTAAGGAGATTCAGGATATAATATGGCTGAAGTCAGGAGTATAACACAGAAGGGAACCAGAGATCTTCAGGGAGAGGAGAAATTAAACTAAACAGACAAACAGCAGGCTTTACAGACTGGGACTTAGACTCAAACACAGGCTGAGGGAAATAGACTAAACTGAAATTAACAAACAGTGTTTAGTTAATTTCACAGGAAGGGACTTGTTTTGAAGTTACACCTTCCTTCAAGATGGATAGCCCGGCTTCCCTTCAAGCCCAGAGTATGTTGGTTCTTTCCCTCTTCTTCCCTCTCCTAATAACTAACTGAAAAATTATACTAATAGGTCTGTTGAAACACAAAAGGGTTTATTATTTTTAAAGGATGATTTGTCAGGAAAGTGGATTGAGGAAAGCCCTAACAGTTGTCTCAGGAACCTCAGGTGGGGGAAGGGAGGCAGAGATGGAGTCTGAGTAAGGACCTGCCTTTAACTCAGCTTACAAAATGCTCTTGATATCTAAAGGGAATAAATGATGACTGACTAGTTTCTCTATATCTAATACTGTCAAATATTAATTAACCCTTCACAGATTTGAACTCCTCTCTAATTACTCTCCTTATTAACTTCACAGACATGCAAGGTAAAGGAGGGAAGGTAGGAAATAATATTGGGAAGGAAGATATAAAGGGTTTATCCAAAATAACAATTTCTTAAATAAATATTTCAAAGCTAGGCTAAATTTCAATTCTACAGATAGGTAAGGAAGCAGCTCAGTTGGTTAGACAACCTCTCTCCACGGGAGACCCAAACCAACTGTCTCTTCCCTCAGGATTCCAAACCCCTAACTGCTTTAGAACTCAGCCAAAGCTTGAAAAAACTATATGACCCCCTCTCCTGTTCCTGGCACCTTTTCTGGATCTCTCGAATCCGCCTCACATTCTCCTTCTCATAGTTTTTTGGGTCTTTCCTCTTGGAGCAGGGCTCCCTGTCCAGCGAGACTTCCTGGAGCTGCAGCAGAACACCCACCCATGTCCCGCTGAGATGCAGGGCAGATTCGAGGGGCAGGCTGGTCGAGGGGGGTGCCCTGACAGGGGGGCTCCAGGCCTAGCATTAGTATAAAAGATGTGTGAAAGAAAATTCTTGGTTCTCTTTGTCTATTCTGAGTTTACATTTGTGAAAAGGGAATCCTTGTTTTCTTTGCCTAGTTGAAGTTAAAATTTTGGTTAACAATAATTTAAGTATCCCTACTTAGTACTTCCATAGATTGTGAAGACAGGATTAACTCTCCTTTGGCTACTTTTTGACTGAATCAACACAAGCTTGAAAGAGGCGGAGGAGCTCATAAACAACTTAGTGAATTCACATTCTACTTGTGTTAGGTGAGAAGCCAGTAAGGTACTTGAAGAGCTCCACCCTTTTTTCTAACTCAAACAGCCAGAAACTTTTTTAATTCTTTTAAGAGTTCACACAGTCAGAAATGTGTGAATCCAAAGGTGACAACTCAGAAACCTGTGCATCCTAGGAGGAGAGTTAACACCTTTAGAGGTGAGAAGTCAATCCCACAGACACTACCCCTGGGCAGGGCTGGACAATTTGGAGGCTGTGATTGGCCCCTGTAAAAAGGGGCAGGGACAGGAAAGCACCATAAAAGCCATGAAATCCTTGGACTGGGGGCAGTCTCCTGAAGTTGAGTCTAGTGGAGAGTGTCTCCTGGAGATAGTCTTCAAGGGAACTTCACTGGAGGCTGCTGCCTGGATCCTGGCTTCAACTTAGATTCTGACTCCTGGACTACTTGTTTGGGTGAGTGAAAAGGGCTGACTACTTTCCTAGTTTTTAAGAGATTAGCTTCCCTCTTGGAGGAGGCCTCAGAGTTATTCACTACAGGTCCTCCTGACTGAGGACTAGTATAGGTATTTTCTCTAACCTCTCTCACATTTCTCTACTTTGTTGTTTCCCCTCTAATTTGGTAAAAAAATTTCTAACTTGAGATATAATAACTTCGGTGGCCACTTTATTTCACAGAAGTCCAACCACTAAATTTAACCTTAAGCAGAGAGGGTTCCCTTGGCTAGAAGGGCCACCTCTCAATGAGAAACAGAGTACAGGAAATAACGGGGAAGATAGCTAATTGAGAAGAAATGAGAAGGGAAGAGGGAGGTCTATCCATGGCCTCATTTTTTTTTCAATGAAGTATTAAGTGAAATCCTCAATTCAGAGGATGGGGAAAGGAGGTCCTGGGGGAGCCTTGAAAGTGAATTAAAATGTTTGGAATCACTGCTGTGGTTATGGAATTGTAAGTCAATTAGAGAGATGCAAAAGGATTGCCTTTCTGCAACACCAAGATATAATGGACCCAGTGAACTTAGTTTGGAGACTTTCTCCAATTTCATTTAGTCACACAAAAAGCAAAGTTGGAAGCCTTGTTGAGAGACACCTAAGGCTGGGATATGACCAGGCATGATCCCCAATAGAACAAGGAGGCAAGGCATTCAAACAAAAGGATCAGGTAATAGATATCCTTGAACTTATTAAGTATTATCCTTGAACTAAGCTGGCAGTCTCTGCCCTTTCAGTTATTAAAAAGTCTCCCCAAGCTGTTCTACTAGATCTTCTTGTAGCCAACCAAAAGGCTTTTCTCCACCACAGATGTGCTATTTTTCAGTGTTGCAGCCTAACAATCATGAAGGTTATTTTGGCTTCCTGAGGATTCTTCTCCCATTTGGGTATATCCAGGTACATATAATGGATCAGGAAACTGGGAAACTTAGCTGGCAATGCTCCATATGAGTCCATGTGCTCCTTTTATTACCATAAAATAAAACCCAGGACTACTGGCTCAGGTTGAGAGGTCCCTGCTCAGAACCTAGAGCCCAGCTGGAGCTGTGTTTCTGACTGAGAAAGCTCCCAGCAGCATAGCACAGGTAGGTTTCCTCCTGGGGAAATGCTTTTTTCCCCTTCCTATCTGTGAAAATTGAGAGCTGGCCTGTGGAGGGGCCTTGGAGTCACTAAAGGTATGGGGTGCTTGTGACATGGATATAATTCCATGACCATAGTCCAGTTTCTCACTCTGTCTAAACTTCAGTTTTCTCATCTATAAGATGGGCATCTTAATACCCGTAATATCCTAATTCAAGCAGGCTGTCTGGATCAAATGGGATGATTCATGGAGACTAGCAATAGATCTGAAGGGGAGAAATGTGCTGATTCTAATTCAGTGCCATATTGGTCTGAACACTCTTGGGTATATGGCAGGCAGGAGTTACATTCTGGGGATAGAGAGGCTCCATCTAAATTCTGATGGCTGTCCCATTATTGGGGGGTAGGGGAAGAAGGATCCCAAGGTTTACAGCCAAGGCTCAGCCCCTTTGCCACCAATGTCCAGTTCCACAATGGGCATAAATGGCACTTATCCAAGAAAACCCACTTATCCCAATCAGCATTAAAACAGAAATCAGAGAAAGTATTCATAGGAGAATAAAGATACCAGATAACACAGAGTGGAAGCTCTCTCTCCATCCAGAGTGAGGTAACTCAGATATCAGCCAAGGAGTGTGTAATTAGAATCTATTACCCTAAAAACTATGACTTCCCAGCACCCCACCTTCCCTCTCACGTTAAGTGCTGATGTAGGGAGGATATAAGTTTGGTGTAGCCCCATCTCTAGCTCTTCTTCTCTTCCTGAGGTGGGCCTTTTAAACAGGCAAGGAGAGCTTGATCCTGTGGTCTTATTTTGTTAGATAATTACTGTTTTATTCCTTTACTTCTAGTGATTATTAATAAACTTTATAAAATATGACACTTGGAGTATTGGACATTAATTTAGATCCTACAGGAGCAGGTCCCCAAAGTACAGCAAGCTGGAGATAAAGAGGGACATGAGACTCTCACTTCTTTCCATGCCTTTCCAGGATCTTTTCTTTTAGCAGCTTGAGGTGGGGCAGGCAGGCCTTATCTACCTCCTCTCTTGAGGCTGAGAGCCAGAAGTTCCCAAAATGACTCAAGTCTTCCAAAAGGACTCCAAGAAAATTGGAAGCTCTCTTTGCTCTTGACAACCCCACGCACACATGGCAGGACATTCACCTCCACCACTAAAGAGAGTCCCATAGCAACCCATGAGGAAAATATAATGAAAGGCTTCCTTTAATGCTTTAAAAAATTAAAGCAAAGGGGCAGCTGCGTAGCTCAGTGGAGTGAGAGTCAGGCCTAGAGACAGGAGGTCCTAGGTTCAAATCTGGCCTCAGCCACTTCCCAGCTGTGTGACCCTGGGCAAGTCACTTGACCCCCATTGCCCACCCTTACCACTCTTCCACCTATGAGACAATACACCAAAGTACAAGGGTTAAAAAAAGATCAAAGCAAAGAAAAAATATAATATTTTATTGCTTTTCATTGTGATGTTTTCCACTTAATTTTGCTCAGAGTTGGAGATCGCTTGACTCTCCTCACTCTTCAGACACTCTGACTTCCTTTTCTTCCCTTTCACGCTGCAAGTCCCAGAAAAAGGAATGGACACTAGTTGCTACCTCTTTCACATCTGTAAGCTATGTTTGAGCTATCCCACAGAAAAAAAACTGAAGAAAACAAGGGATCCCCTTCTCAGTGATTTAGCAGCAAAGGGTGGGGGCAGAGCAGATAGCCTGGCTATCAGATAAAGGGGAAGGCATCAGGGGAACACCTCCCTACCACATAGTGCAGGAAGATTAAGGCCAACAGCCACTGCCTGGGCCCAGATTGTCATTTTGACCAATTAAAGCTCCTTTGACATTAACCTTTCTCTCTGCAGGTGTAAGTGGAGAAATAGAAATCATTGCCTCAGGACCTGACACATCACTCTGGGAATTTGTACTAAAGGAGCCCATACCCAGATCATTTCAATGGAAAATCTCATGAAAGAGTCATGGGCCCTGACTTTGGATTATGAAGATTATCAAGAATTATACCTTCTTCTAGGGGTACATTCAATACCATCCTTCTCTGTATGCCACCGAACAAGTTTTTACTTCTACAAACTTCTACCCAAATTGATCCTAGCTATTGTGCTTTTCTTAATTGTTTTGTTTCAATGGCTAATCATCCAGATTCCCTTTTTTGGTGATCTAACACCAACACCGTGAAATTCGAGCATGTATCCTTGGACTTTGTACAAATTATGGTCTATTAAGGACTAATGAAAGACTTCAAAAAAATGAAATAATGAGAAACACAATTATATTTTTTTCTTGTTTTAAATCAAGATGTTGTCCACATAATTTTGTTCAAATTTTGAAACCATTAGACTGCACTCTCTGCTCAAATGCTCCATCCTCAATTTGGAATGAAGACAGTAAGTGAAAACAGGAATTGAGGCAATTGAGTGAGCCACACTAACTCTATCTCTGCATCTAGCTCAGTTTCCTTTCTATTCAATTATGGTTCTAGCCCAAATTCTGTCTTGTGAGAAAATTTTATTCAGTTTTGGGAATTGGAAGAAAAGTTTATTGCATTATTTAACCTGATCCTGCATGGCTGGGAAACCAGATCACCTCCAGTACCTGCTATTTAGAGATGTTTGACCATACCTGGGTTATGCTGAACAGAAACCCAGACTGATAATGCAGTCATGCAAGGAGTTTTCTCTCATAATGGTCCATCTCAAGCAATCCATATGTCTTATCTGAAAACCAGCCCCTACTGATCCAATCAGTTGTTTGCCCTGTTCCTTTGGTTCTTTACAGACTTGGGAGGAGTGAGACATCTCTTTTCCTGAATTCAGGCACTTGTGCTTGTTTACTCTGTGCCTACCAAGTTGGAAATTCCCTGATCTTTCATCCAACTGGAAATGAGATTCCCTAATGTGTCCTTTTGATGAATTGTCTATGTCTGATTGTTTTTAACATATAAAAGTCTCTTTCTCTCTGTATTTGTGGTCCATCCCTAAGCTAAGAAAGGGGCCTGTTCCTGACTTGTTGGGCACTTGCCATGCATGGCTTATTAAATGCAAATGCTCCCAAGATTGAACCTTTGTTTCCTCAGTCATTTTGTCTTTTGGTCACCACAATTTCTTCCCTTTCCCAGTCCAGCTCCTAGAAGAAGGAATGTACATGTGTTGCCACATCTTTCTCACCTGGAAGTTGTGTTTGAGTTAACCTGCAGAAAGCTAAAGAAAAGGAATTCTCCCTCCCAGTGATCAGGGATCAAGGAGTAGAGGTACAAACAGTCTGGCTACCGGATAAAAAAGAAATCATTAGGTAGAGCCCCTGAGGGTACAGGGAAAGAAAAGCCAACACTAAGCAGCCATGCCATTTCAGCCAAGCAAAGCCTCTTTGACACCTGCCCTTTTCTCTGAAGGAGAAAACAATGAAATAGAAACCATTGCCAAAGAACCAGGCCCATCACTTTGAGGACTTGTAGAAGAGGAGCCCAGATGTCTCTCATTTCATTGGATAATTTCATTGGGAGAAATTTGAATGAGGGGAAAAACAAAAGATATCAATAAAAACTTACTTAAAAAAAATACTATTGCTGGGGGCCAGGGGGTAGCTAGGTGTCTCATTGGTTAGAGAGATACATGTCTGGCAATTGGAGGTCCTGGCTTCAAATCTCACCTCAAACATACTTTCTATTGTATAAATGGAGATTTTGAACCTTGGACTGCATCCCCCAGAAGTCCCTTAATATTTCCCAAAATTCCCTTTAATCTCTCCTGTGCCTCCAGTTTGCATGGTCATGTTATTGTTTCATAGTTGGCTGTAACTCCTCTCTCTTTCCTCTTTTGCTCTTGGGAGCAGGCTGGTTAGTACCTTTTAGCTAGTATTTTTTTGTTAGTTTATTATTAATAAAACTTTATAAAAATATAATATTTAGTTATTGAATATTAATTTTAAAATCCACACTCCTTGTGTGATTCTGCACAAGTTGCTTACTATCCACCCCCTTTACTGCTTTTCTGGCTTACAATCTATAATATATAGTATCAATTCCAAGATAGAAGGTAAGGGTTTAAAAAAAAAAGACAATTCTTATAAATAGTACTATTTCTTTATTATGGTGGGAGATCCAGTTATTATAAATGGCATTTTTTCAGACCTTTTCAATGTACCAGTTGGTTGAAATATTTTTTTATTTCTCTCTAAAAAATACTATTTGTCATAAAGGATGGCCCTCTGGGAAGAAGGGGAGGGATATTTGGAATAACTATGGTAGATTAGGAATAGAAAATATCAACAAAAACTTATTTCTATTATATTATTTAATTGTATGTTATACAATAGTATATGTGACATATATGATGCTTTGTATTTTTAAAAATAAAAATAATACTATTTAGGACCTCAACTGCTTACTAGCTATTTAATACTAGGTATGTCACTTAACCTCTCTCTGGCTCAGTCCTCTGTTCCCTTAATTGAAATCCTGCATTCCCTGAGATATATCATGGCCAAAATAATGGACTGTCAGCAGAAATAGCTTACCCCAATAAGCAGATCTAAAAGGTCCTACACCCAAGATTTTTTACTTCAAATTCTTTCTACTCTTTGAAGAAAACATAAACTTGGAATTCAACTTCCCAAGAGTCCTCCAGTTTGGCTGCAATATTCAAAAGTTGGATTTGCACACAGTAAGTTTAAACATTTTGGTTTGAGCTTCAAAATTCCACACACTGCTAAAGAAACCAGAACTTGATGGTGGTTTAATAGCTTCAAACCTTCTAATGCTGGACCTTCACTTTTCTGGAAGCCAGATGAAAATTGCATTCATTCAATGTATGATTTGATAGTTGCTGATCTGGGTTCTGTTTTCTCCCTCCCTTCCATCTGTGAAAATAAGATGCTGGGAGACACTTCTGAGTAGAGAGAGGGCTATTTTGTGACTGAAGGATCCTAGGGCCAGAGGTCTGCAGGTTTCCTTCTAGTTCAAAACCTGAAACCTGGACCATTGACACTGACAATTTTTTAAAGGCAAAATGAGGAACTTACAAAGTCAGAGTGAAGGGTTACAGGGGACACTCTTGACATGAGTAATAGTGACCAGGTCATGGACAGATCAAAACACTTTTGACCTGGGCTTTATGAGTCATTCTGACATAGAACATCCCAATTCCCACAAGCTCTCCAAGGGCTGTTGGCCTCCAAGGCTCCTGTCCTCTATGACTTTTGGGTGACCTTCTGATCCCTAGAGCCTCTCATATAAATTAATTTGATATGAAGTACATTATAAAATAGATTCACACACCCAGGATTAACACAGTAATTCACTTGTCATTAATATGGTAACACACACCTAAAATTACTATAATATTACAGACACTTGAAATTATAACGAGGATTATCCTGGGACAGCATTCTTAATCTGGTTACACAGACTTTTTCCTGGGACTAAATTCTTACTATAAATCATGCTGTTACCTATTTTTAATTCTAAAATCATACTTCATAGAGACTCTAAATGATCACCCCAGTGCAAATATCAATAATATGGAAATTGGTCTTGATCAATGACACATGTAAAATGCAGAAGAATTGCTCATTGGCTATGGGAGTAGAGTATGAGGAGAGGACGGAAAGAATCCTGTAACCATGGGAAAATGTTCTAAATTAATTAATTAAATAAAAATTTAAAAATAAAATAAAATCATACTTCAAGCATTGATTAAGCCATTTATTATTGATTTTCTAGTTATACTTCCTCCCTTCCTTCCTTTCTTTTCTCCTTGTTTTCTGGAGATGAGGGTATAAGAAGCCTGGTTTACCTTGATTTTTAAACAGTTGGCAAAACCCTATATGTGAACAAAGAGTATAAAATAAAGAATGAGTCGAAAGAAGCCAATTCTTCCTGAAGTGAGAAGGTAGGCATTTCTACTCTTGGAACACTGAAAGCCTTTATCATGAGCACCACTTGCTGCTTATAGGCCCTTTCCTTTTTCTCCTTTTCTTTTACATTTGTTTTTTTACATGAATTTATCGATGATAAAATCACTAGTACCAAGAACAAATGGGACACTCCAGTAAAGATGGTCTTCCAAGTACACAGCCCATAAATGACTCTTCCTGAAATTTGACCATTCAACCAAATCTAAGCAGGATTAGGCAGTTCTGTACTGTCTTCTCTTATTTCTTTGGTTAGTCCAGAAAAAATGCACTTTAAACTTTATAAAATCTGTCACTTGAATCTAGGTAAACTAGTTAAACCACATTCTCTTCCTTTTGATCAGTCAAGTAACCCTATCAATAAAGAAAATGAGATCACTACTGTAATTTGGTCTAGATAAAGGCAAACTTCTCTCATAGAAGGATTACTAGTGAACATCTAGGAAAGGAAGTTATCTAAAATAATCTTCTTTCAAAAATTTTCCAGGAACCAAAATCAAGATTACTGTTGTAATGCAAAAGTTGCAAGAGGGGTTTTTGCTCTTGCAGGGGGCCAAATGAAAACTTCTGGCAGTTGAGCCTTAGAATTCTGAGGGAGTTCATTTGGTCCCTGATGCTTGAACAGAGCAGAAGGATCAACCAGAGCTCTATATTGGCTTTCAGTTTGCTTTGGCCTGTGCCTTGTCTCTGGACAATTTGAACCTAGCTAATTTCTCTGGACCTCTCCCTGACCTTCTCCATATTATTTCCCTGTTTCCCTGCCTGTTTTCCCAGGGCTCTGAGAGACAGGGTGGCTTTTGGGTTTTTAGTGAAAAGACTTTGTGGGTTTAGTTTTCCCCAATAGGCAAGTAAGACATCCTTGAATTCAAACTATCCCTGTAGTATACCCTCTACCTTAAAAGTAGCCAAATCTTCCCAGGTTGAGAGAGCAGGTTCTCTCTCCGTCTAACCCATTCCTGTCACCCTCCCCCATCTTGAGTTTCTCCCTAGCAGTTGTCAGAAACCCCAGTCCCCTCTCTCCTTCCAGACCAACCCTGAAACATTAATAAAACTCTTGGTTACTTAATCAAACCCTCTGGAGAATCTTTGTGTTGAAGAAATTAGGCAAGGTTGAAGGGGAAGGAATAATTTTCTTTTATTTCTTGAGGGAAACTGGAGGCATCCATCTTGGGAGGAAGTAGTTGCCCAATGCTTCCTCTTGAATCCCTTCAATTTCACTGACAGGGAGGAGCCTTGTGATTCCTCCTTTGAGGACTTGAGAAACTGACAAGAAAGTCTTCAAGTTAGATTCAAACCACTTCTGTCTGGCCCTATTCCTTGTGTCTGTAAAAGTACCTTTCCTGCCTGGAGGGGTTCAGCCTATTACCCCAATATCCTCTGTCTCTAGCCTGGGTGTCTAGTCTGTGTTAGCTGCCTCTCCTGAATACCTCACCTGTACCCTTACCATCCAAATACCGTCCTGTCCATTCCTCCCTAAACTTAGTCATCCCTTTCATTCCTCTCCAAATATCTCAATCACCTTTTACCCCTCCGTCACTCAGCAAAGGAAGGAGATCACCCTCCTAACTTTAGTGTACCCCCTTTTTATCCACAACACTATCTTATAGCTTATGCATTCCTGCTAACATTTTTTAAAACGTTTGCTGTCTCCTCTTCTCTATGATCATTCTCTTAAAAATAATTCTTTTTCTTTTTCTTTTTTTTACATCATCATCCCTTCCCCTTCCTCAAGACTAGAAGTCATATAAGAGGTTAGGTCTAGTTGAATACAGCTATAAATACTTATCCTAGATATGATACTTGAATGTATGGGACCTAATGATCACCAAGTGAAATAATATAGAGGGACAAGAGAAGAGAGCCCAGCACAGAGCCTCAGTGGACTCCCCCTGCTAAAAATTCAAAAAAGGGCACTGATGTGATCAGACTGGTAGGAAGGGAACCAGAAGGAGAGAAATGTTAAGGAAATGTAAGATCACTCACTTTGCATCTACTACCCTGCCTGGTTTCAAGGAAAATTAATTTTAATAATCAATGTGATCCATCCTTTTTTCATCTTATTTTTGTCAAGACTCCTCTTCTGAAAAGGCAGGCAGTCTCTGAAGTGTGTGACCCCAATAATGGGATCACTCCTAGGCCCCAAAGAATCTGCCTGGGCAGGAACCCTTCCAGCAAGGGTGACATGTCCCTTTCTCTTTACTACTCCCTTGACTGCAATTTGGAGACCTCTGATCTAGAAAAGGAAGACTGAGCCAGGAAAAGTCTGTATGAGATGGTTTATGTTTTTCTGGACAAGTTTTCTAAGAGACAAGCTGGGTTTCACAGACCAGCTAACATTCCATTCCTTAAGTGTTGAAAAGGTAGATAAGAGCCATATAGAGGAGAATTGAGAGAGAGAAAATGATACATCAGGCAAAAAGTTCATAAGGGGACAGATCCAATGGAAGACAAGGAAAAGCAACCCAGAAGAAAAGAAAAGCAGCCCAGAGGAAAAGATTTTTGCAACAGGAAGGAGAAACAGTTAACCTGAGGTTACTGGGATAGTAAAGACTAGAAAGACTACAGAGAAGAGAATTAGATGAAAAATGGACTTGTTGTGATTAAAAATGATCAAGACTGATATAATAATAGAAATCAGTAGTTTAATTAAAACCATGGCCATGCTGGTAAAATATATATAAGACCGCGCCTATCTTTTATATTTACCACTGGAGCCCATCTTCTAGCCAGCCCTCAGGAAGGTCAAGAGACCTTACTTTCGGTTCTCCTCCCATTTAAACTGTCCTATGTGTGGGGATGCAGGCATCCCCACACCCAAAGAACAGGAAACCAGAAACCCATTGGACCACAAGGAATGTAGTTTGATAGTCCCCACGTGTCCATAGAAAATATATATATACTTTTAAATGGCATCTCCCAAATTCCAATTATACAGACTCCAGATTGTAAGATAAAATGCCTCATAGAACACAAAACACTTTCATAGTTAGGTGCATGCAATAGGCTGTACATTTAAGAAAGAAGAGACCCATCAGACAACATGTGAAAGGGAAATCTGAAATCTGGAGGAAGTACTCTGCTTTCAACAAGCACATATTTAGGTTACATGTTCCACTAACTCTATAAAATCTATATTTTGAAAAATGTCCATGTAGATAAATGGCTGTTTCTGGAAGAGAATTGAAATAATAGTGACATAGTTAGGCATTAGATCCATAAGGTCTTATCTAAATAGAAGATCTGTTTGAGATATTCTATTTGGATAACATCAGGGAACAGATAGGGATCATCCTAGAGGTTAGTGTAGGAACATACAGCAAATAGATTACGTATCACACATGCATATGTAAATAGATCTGTAAATTATATACATACTTGTAACATAGTTAGAGATGGCATAATTATAATATACGTATATGTGAGTTGCATGAAATGTAAATAGATGAGGTCATATATATATAGGATATGAAAAAAAGGATGTGCACAGTCAGGTTGATAAGATAAGTTGTTCAGATCACATTTCAAGGTAGGAAGTTTGGTTAAATATATTCAAAATGGCAGGTAGAATAGAAAGGCTTAGTTTTGAATAGTTCAGATAAGAATTTTTTTAATGCATTTTGCATGAATTCAGCAGATTTGTGTTTTTTGTAAAAGCTTATGCTTCATTGTGTTTATTGTAAGTTTATCTAGTTTTTTTCTATTTTTATACAATTTTGAACCTGATTTTTTTAGATAGAAGTGTTTTTGTTCTAATTTAGCATTATAAGGTTTTGATAGTAAATTGGTTTTGAAGAGTTTTATTAAAATATTTAACTTTTGAATTGTATTGCATTTTGTATTCTTAGTAGTTTATATTCATATTTTCTAGATTCTTTTGAGTTTGCAAATGTTGAGGTGTGTTTGAACTTTGTAACAGTTTATTGTAAATCCCTTTCCCTTCCCTTTCTTTCCTTTGTTCAAGTCCCTAGAATAGGGTAGGTAAAATGGGAATAGCTTAGTAAGAGTAGTTGTTTATTATTTTGGGGTTAGACTAGAGAATAAGTAAGCAAGGTAAGTATATTGGTGCACAAAGGATAAAACTAATTTTGTTTGCTTTGTGCAAAGGGAAGAATGAAAAGTTAGAAAATCAAAGGAAAAGCTTTTGCAGAGGTTTGTGATTTACTCTGCAGAGCTGGGGTGGCTCACACATGGAACAGAGCAGGTGTTATGAGCAACCAAATGGCCTAAGCAGATGCTGATGATGGAATATAAATGGGGTGAGAGACTTTAACCATGGCCAAATGTGAGTTTAGATTAGCTCCCACACCAGCAGGGTTAGTTCTCTTTTAAGCCCAAGATTCTCTCCTAAAGCCCAGGGCCTTAGAATCAATCCAGCCAGGCAGTTAACCAGATCTGACAGCTAAAGACTATTTGCTATTGGTAAGGTAAGCAATGGCTTCAAGAACGCTTCAAGAAGCTTTAGGGTTTAAACAGGATTTATTTTAAAACCACACTGAGGATAGGTAAAGGAGTAGGAAGGTGGGAGAAGGGAAACCCTAAAATCTTGCCTAAGTACTTGATGTTAAATAAATCTTGAAACACTAGTTGTAGTTCCTAGGAGCAGAGTAAGAGAAAGCCTTGAGGGCACTTCCCAACTCTGTGCTTTTAAGCTGAGCCAAGAGGCAGTCTGGCCCCTGGGTCCGATGCTGCTGTTCTTGATAGTAGTTGTTGACACTGAATTGAAAAGAAGGTTCTTGGCTATGCCAATGAAGTATAGAACTTGGCTAGCAATGGAGTTTATCTCTGCCTGCCTAACCAAACTTCCCAAACTACCCAGGGGGCCCAGAACCACCTCCTCCCTAACCCTTGAGAGGAGAGAGAGAAGTCCAGTCCCCAGGAGTTTGTGGACCCCCTTCTATACCCTGTCCTTAACTGTCACCCTGGCACACTCCCTGGGTGCTCTGCCAGGTTCTGTGTTCCAAAGTGGCAACTGCTAACTTGTACCCAGAGAGAAATGGCTATCCATTTCTGCATATTACACAGGAAAGTTTCCAAAGAATGTAAGGAATTAATTTAAGGAGACTCCAAGAATTGGAGTGGGGAGTGTTCCTGTCTCTTTGGGAGTTTGAAGGGATCACTTCCTACCTCATTAAACGGACTTTCTGTTGGAAGCCACTGGCTCTGTTCCTGAGGTTTCTCCTGCCAACTACCCTTGTCTCCAAAGGAGAGATCAGATCCATCCAAATTTCTCCTATCAACTTGACTTGATTCCTGTGTTCCAGTGCCCTAATATATTTTCATCTGTTACTGAGAAGAAGACAACCTGAACCAAGAAAGCTATCTGTCTGAACTGAGGGCTCGCCATCTTTGGCTGGACCCACTTGGGTGACTTTTCCAATCCTTTTACCCTATCCAACCTATCTATTCAACTGAACTATAATCAAGCCAACCAATTATATTGGGGACCAGTAGTCAGGAAGCTAGATAGGGTTTGGGGTTTCAAGACAGGCAGAATAGATTAAGGAGAATCAAGAAACTGAAGAGGGGTTCATGAGAGCCCCATAGGTTGGAGGGAGGAGTTAGAAACCTAGAAATTAGGGAAATATTCTGGCCCTCCTTCCTTTCCCTGTTTTGAAACATTATAATAAACCTGTATACTTTTATAAAATCCAAATAGAAGTTGTGGAGATCTATTTATCATCTCTGATAAGGACAGCTTAGTTGATAAGACAGTAACAGGACACAGGAGACGATTTTGACCTTTAACTCATAGCTGCTTCTCTGAAGTACCATTGAGTCACAAGTTTATTATATATGAAAATTCAAACTCCCTTTCACCCAAAAGAACAGAGAGAGTTTTACAGTTTCACAGACATTGCAATTAGTTTAGACAACACACAGAAACCTTGGAAACTTCAAGGTGAAGATAAGAACCAGGCTGGACTTTCAGCTACATGATTATCAGCAAGCTAAGTCTGAGAATACTTTTCTCAGGGGCAAAATGCCCCTGCTAAACAAAAGTTTCAGCCTTGAATGTCTAAAACCACTTTTTGAGACCCAGCAGCTGCATTCCTGACCAAAGGGGAGAATGTTAACCTCTTGACTGCTGCTTTGCTAAAAGCTTAAACTTTTCCAATAAGGAAAGGTGTGAATCATAAAAGAGGTCAAAAAAGGAGTCTCAGATTTTTATCTATTTGAGACTCTGTTTCTCTTATTGGCCTCCCACAAGAAGTCAGATTGCATTTGAACAGAAAGTAAGATGGTAGGCCTACCAACAACCTGTTACAGATGGACGAGCCTGCTTTCCTTGTCTCCCATCAATCTAGGACAAGTAACCCATTTATTTCAGTGCCAGAGAGGGGATACTCAGCTACATTGGAAAGCCATTTGCTCTAGGTGTAGACTGACCCTCCCAATTTGAGGGTTAGTCCTCCCTCTCCTAGCAATGAGGTGATGGGAAGGAACTGGGGATTCTTAGCTTTTCTCCTCATTAAAATATCCAAAATCAGGATTGTCAGGAGAGGTTGCAATGATGTCTAGTCAGGCCAATCAGATGGAAGACACATTTAGGTATAAAACTTACCCTTCCTCTAGGTTTTTGGAGCAAATAGGGTCATGCTATTGACCTGTCTTTTATTAATAGATTTCATGCCCTATTAGTAAATGATATTACAACCAGAGGAATGAGTTCATATTGTTTAATTGGCTAAATTTCACAAGCCACATTGGATGGTCAATGGTTTCCACTCCCTATCTGCCTTCTTCTGTGTGTTGTCTCTCCTTTTAGAGTATGCTTATATGCTCTTTTTAGACTATGATTATATACTTTTAGAACTTCTTTTTCATTAATTACATAGTAGGTACTTATTATTTATATAAGTACATAGTAGGTATTTATTATTATAATTATTAATTACATAGTAGTACATTAATTACATAGTAATTACATAATAATAAATGGGTTACTTGTCCTAGATTGATGGTAGACAAGTGCTCTACAACTATTGAAGGAGGCCAAATGTTCTGATTTTTAAAATTTTTTAGCAAGAAAGCTTAAGTTATAGACCAGTGTCATTGATTTTGATTCCTGGCAAAATTCTAAAACATGATTGTTATCACCACTTCCTGTCCTAGATGTTCATTGATATTTCTTCAAAGAAGAATAGAGCTTCATCAAAAATAATCTCACCAGCCATTCCCCAATTGATGAATGGCAAGGGACATGAATAGGAAATTTTCAGATAAAGAAATCAAAACTATCAATAAGCACATAAAAATGTGTTCTAAATCTCTTATAATTAGAGAAATGCAAATCAAAACAACTCTGAAGTACCACCTCACACCTAGCCGATTAGCTATCGTGACTGCAAAGGAAAGTAATAAATGTTGGAGATGATGTGGCAAAATTGGGACACTAATACATTGCTGGTAGAGTTGTGAATTCATCCAACCATTCTGGATGGCAATTTAGAAATGTACAAAAATATTTATAGCAACACTCTTTGTGGTAGCAAAGAACTGGAAAACGAGGGTATGCCCTTCACTCGGGGATTGGCTGAATAAATTGTGATATCTGTTGGTGATGGAATACTGCTATGCTCAAAGGAATAATGAAATGGAGGAATTCCATGTGAACTGGAAAGACCTCCAGGAATTGATGCAAAAGGCAGAAGAACATTGTACACAGAGACGGATACACTGTGGTACAATAGAATGTAATGGACTTCTGTACCAGCAGCAATGTACCAGGACAATTCCGAGAGACCTATGAGAAAGAACACTATATCCACATTCAGAGGAAGAACTGTGGGAATAGAAACACAGACGAAAAACAACTGCTTGAACACATGGGATGATGGGATTATGATTTGGGATGCAGACTTTAAGTGATTATTCTAATGAAAATATTAATATGGAAATAAATCTTGAACAACGACACATGTAAAACCCAGTAGAAATGAACATCGACTATGGGTAGGTAGAGAAAGAAAGAACATGAGTCATGTAACCATGGAAAATTTTTCTAAAAAAATAAAAAGAAATAAAAAGAAAAAAATGATGATAATCTCACCAATGAGCACATTTTCTTTTTTGACAAGGTTACTAGATTGAGAGATCAAAGTTCAATAATCAGTTCACCTACATTTTAACAAAACATATATTAAAGTTTCATGTGCCAATTTTTCTGGAAATGCCAAAAGATGAGTACAAGAAAATATCTATCTGCCTGTTTGTACATGACTTGTACAATAAGAATCCCAGGGGATGTGAGGTAAAATACCTCTATCCTGGGGCACCCCAATGATGGGTATTACAGAGTAACATCATATCTAATGGCCTGGCATCCCCTGGCGTCATTGTGAGCATCAATGTGCAATGTCACCATGGAGGGAAGAGCTAGCTAGAGGAGTTTAAAAGGCACAGGAAGGAGACAGTGTTTTACTTCTGCCCTTGAACAGAATGACTCCCTGGGCTGGTACTTGGCAAGTGGTAACATGGAGCTGGGGTGAAACCTGGAACCAGATATTACCTTAAATTAGGAAGACTGAAATCGCTCTCTCTCTCTCCTTTCACTCTCTCTCATTTTATTAATAATGATTGTTACTCTGGCCAGACCCCCTCTTATTTGTTATAGGGATATTCTGCAGGACCCATCACAAATTTGCCAGTTAAGAAGTTAGGGCTAAATATATACATCTGTGACTTCTCAGCCTAAGGATAATAATTGAATCCTTGGGAGCTAGTGAGAATCCCAAGTGAAAAAGATATGCAGAATATTGATTCTAAGATGGAAGGTATGGGTTATATGTTTAAAATTTTAAAATAAAAAGAGCTTTCTTTTAATTGCTCACCTTCTAAAATGGCTACTGCTAACTATTTGAAAATTAAAGAAAGTCAGCATTTCTCATCCACTGGCATTTCAGGACATAAAGGAAGGAGTGAAGAAAG
>NC_058132.1:91057318-91071863 GCF_016433145.1 Gracilinanus agilis
GTTACTAGATTGAGAGATCAAAGTTCAATAATCAGTTCACCTACATTTTAACAAAACATATATTAAAGTTTCATGTGCCAATTTTTCTGGAAATGCCAAAAGATGAGTACAAGAAAATATCTATCTGCCTGTTTGTACATGACTTGTACAATAAGAATCCCAGGGGATGTGAGGTAAAATACCTCTATCCTGGGGCACCCCAATGATGGGTATTACAGAGTAACATCATATCTAATGGCCTGGCATCCCCTGGCGTCATTGTGAGCATCAATGTGCAATGTCACCATGGAGGGAAGAGCTAGCTAGAGGAGTTTAAAAGGCACAGGAAGGAGACAGTGTTTTACTTCTGCCCTTGAACAGAATGACTCCCTGGGCTGGTACTTGGCAAGTGGTAACATGGAGCTGGGGTGAAACCTGGAACCAGATATTACCTTAAATTAGGAAGACTGAAATCGCTCTCTCTCTCTCCTTTCACTCTCTCTCATTTTATTAATAATGATTGTTACTCTGGCCAGACCCCCTCTTATTTGTTATAGGGATATTCTGCAGGACCCATCACAAATTTGCCAGTTAAGAAGTTAGGGCTAAATATATACATCTGTGACTTCTCAGCCTAAGGATGATAACTGAATCCTTGGGAGCTAGTGAGAATCCCAAGGGAAAAAGATATGCAGAATATTGATTCTAAGATGGAAGGTATGGGTTATATGTTTAAAATTTTAAAATAAAAAGAGCTTTCTTTTAATTGCTCACCTTCTAAAATGGCTACTGCTAACTATTTGAAAATTAAAGAAAGTCAGCATTTCTCATCCACTGGCATTTCAGGACATAAAGGAAGGAGTGAAGAAAGAAAGGAATGAAAGGGAAGAAACAAGCCTACTGTGTGCCTGGTTCTGTGTTAAACACAATACATATATATTTTAATTCCCACAACAACCCTACGGGTAGATGTTAATGCCATGCTCATTTTACAGTTAAAGGAACTGAGGCAGATAGCTATTGTTATATTCAAACTCTGAGAAATGTTGGTCTCACCTTGATTGGCAGGGGAGACAGTTGGAGACATCAGAATGTTCCCAGATGCTGTGAGCCAGGGGCAAAAGTCAGTTGGCCTGAAAGTATAAGTACCCCAAGAGCCATCTGGGAGGGGTCTTTGACCATTGATCTTTGGGTCTCTGACCATTGGTCTTTGGTTCTCTCTGAATCTCCCTAGATCTTCAGGTATCTGAATCATCATAGCTTTTAGGTCTGGGTCTGGGTCTCCTGATGGTGAAAGGGAGGAAGGGAGGTCTGAGAAGAACAGGGTGGTCTTTAAGGGTGGAATACTTCTGGAGACTGTCAAGGCTAACACATAAGAAAGCTGAGAAGAAATCATCAATACAGCTGCACCAACAGAGCAGACTCTCTCTGGTTTGGCAGTGGCCAAGCTGAATGAGAGGGAGTTGTGAAGAATAGTTCCAGCTTTACTGAATCAATAGCCTCCAGTCCTGAGGGATTATAGCTTATAGATATTAGCTTGACAGGGTCTCCAATTCCCAATCCATACCCTGATTATCCTTTCCCTAATTAAGATTGTAGATGAAGTATTTAATAAGTACCTTCCTGAGTGGTCTTCATATCACGACCCTTGGGGAGGGAGCAAACGAAGCCAGATGAATGTGATCCAAGGCTAAACAGAGCTGAATATTAATAATTGATCCAACCCCAGGTGGGACCTAAAAGGGTTACCCTTCCACCTCACCATTTGGGGTCCTTCCAGGGCAATTGTTATCTAGAAGGGGAATTATAACATCCAGCAAGGGTGACTGGGGTTGGTGTTCCCCCATCACCAGCACCTAGGGGAATATAGAGACACAGCTCCTCTCCTTTCCAATATCTCTACATCCTAGGAGCAGAGTAGTAGAGTATCCCTCATTTCTTTATAACACTATTAAGGATCACACCCAGGATCATACAGTTAGTTAATAGTTGAGATCCCAAATACTACTGTATTCTTTCTCCCCTAAGGCATTGTAATCAGCATTAAATATGTGTTCCAATTGCCAATCAGTTGTACTGAAACATCCAAACTGGGCTTATAACATTGTCCCTTTGTAGACATACCTTCTCTCCACCTCCAATCTTATCCTAGCATCCAAATAAATAGAACTGCAACAGATTGGAATGAATTCAAATTTTTAAACATTGTCTGACATTCATCCCCAAAATGACAAATTTCTCTCTAAAGTAAATTTTTATTGATATGGTTTTTTTCCATCACCAGAAATTCTCCCAGGATTCCTCCACCATCTTTTACAAAGAGCTATTCTTTTAAACAGATCATATTTATTGCAGAGAAAAAATAGAAAGGAGAAAAAAAGGTCAAATTGATCAATACATTGAAAAAATCTGCAAAAATTTTCAAAGGTACCACACCAATTGCCCTCCCACATCTGCAAAGGAGTAGGGTAGGAGCTTCTTATATTTCTTTCCTGGGTCTATACTTTCCTTGTTCATATCAAAGTGGCAGTGGTGTCTTGAAAAATTCCTCCTCTAGGAAGGAGAACTGAGTTGATGATAGCAGCTGATAAGAGGATTTGTTTCAGGCTCCTCCAGACTTGATGAAAAGGCTGATCTACAAGGCAGACATTCTTCACAAGCCACTGACAAAACTTGTCAAGGACTGACTTAGTCTCTGAATTGGCCATGGAGGAGATTGTTACTGGAAAGTGGAACCTCAGGGACCTTTCCACAGGCAGGAAACATATATTGAGTGATTGGAGATGATGTGACTAATGGTGTCATTAGTACCAAGAGAAGAAAACTCTGGAAGTCAGTTCTTATAATTTGCAAAAGTCTAACGATGCATCCTAAAATTGTGTAGCATTTGTGTTGCTCTTAATGTTGAATGACTCCTGGGTATTGTGATGATTCGCCATATAATCAAACTAATTAGGACCAATATGAAAGCCAGGACAACAAAGTTAATAAACTTGTATAAGTAGTAGCACCAAATGGGGCCAGGTTTTGACCTCATTTTTGAAGATGGTATTGATGGTATTGAACTTATCACCTCAGGCGATTTCGGTTCTTGATCATCTTCATAATCCAAAGTCAGTACCCATGACTCTCTCATGATATTTTCCATTGAAATGATCTGGGTATGGGCTCTTCTAGTACAAATCCCCAAAGTGATGTGTCAGGTCCTGAGGCAGTGATTTCTTCTATTTCTCCACTTGCACCTGCAGAGAGAAAGGTTAATGTCAAAGGAACTTTAATTGGTCAAAATGGCAATTTGGGCCCAGGCAGAGGCTGCTTAGCCCAGAGCTGTTTTGGCTGTTGGCTTTAATCTTCCTGCAGTATGGGGGGGGGTAACCCCCATGCCTTCCCCTTTATCTGGTAGCCAGACTGTCTGCTCTGCCTCCACCCTTTGCTGCTAAATCACTGAGAAGGGGATCTCTTGTTTTCTTCA
Organism: Gracilinanus agilis; assembly: GCF_016433145.1. NCBI lineage: Eukaryota > Metazoa > Chordata > Mammalia > Didelphimorphia > Didelphidae > Gracilinanus > Gracilinanus agilis. The sequence goes on from NC_058132.1 coordinate 91,060,770, forward strand.
GTTTTTTTTTTCTGTGAGTTAGCTCAAACATAGCTTACAGATATGAAAGAGGTAGCAACCAGTGTCCATTCCTTTTTCTGGGAGTTGCAGCATGAAAGGGAAGAAAAGGAAGTCAGAGTATCTGAAGAGTGAGGAGAGTCAAGTGATCTCCAACTCTGAGCAAAATTAAGTGGAAAACATCACAATGAAAAGCAATAAATTATATTTTTTCTTTGCTTTAATTTTTTAAAGCATTAAAGGAAGCCTTTCATTATATTTTCCTCATGGGTTGCTATGGGACTCTCTTTAGTGGTGGATGTGAATGTCCTGCCATGTGTGAGTGAGGTTGTCAAGAGCAAAGAGAGCTCCCAATTTTCTTAGAGTCCTTTTGGAAGACTTGAGTCATTTTGAGAACTTCTGGCTCTCAGCCTCAAGAGAGGAGGTAGATAAGGCCTGCCTGCCCCACCTCAAGCTGCTAAAAGAAAAGATCCTGGAAAGGCATGGAAAGAAGTGAGAGTCTCATGTCCCTCTTTATCTCCAGCTTGCTGTACTTTGGGGACCTGCTCCCGTAAGATCTAAATTAATGTCCAATACTCCAAGTGTTATATTTTATAAAGTTTATTAATAATCACTAGAAGTAAAGGAATAAAATGGTAATTATCTAACAAAATAAGACCACAGGATCAAGCTCTCCTTGCCTGTTTAAAAGGCCCACCTCAGGAAGAGAAGAAGAGCTAGAGATGGGGCTACACCAAACTTATATCCTCCCTACATCAGCACTTAACATGAGAGGGAAGGTGGGGTGCTGGGAAGTCATAGTTTTTAGGGTAATAGATTCTAATTACACACTCCTTGGCTGATATCTGAGTTACCTCACTCTGGATGGGGAGAGATCTTCCACTCTGTGTTATCTTGTATCTTTATTCTCCTATGAATACTTTCTCTGATTTCTGTTTTAATGCTGATTGGGTAAGTGGGTTTTCTTGGTTAAGTGCCATCTATGCCCATTGTGGAACTGGACATTGGTGGCAAAGGGGCTGAGCCTTGGCTGTAAACCTTGGGATCCTTCTTCCCCTACCCCCCAATAATGGGACAGCCATCAGAATTTAGATGGAGCCTCTCTATCCCCAGAATGTAACTCCTGCCTGCCATATACCCAAGAGTGTTCAGACCAATATGGCACTGAATTAGAATCAGCACATTTCTCCCCTTCAGATCTATTGCTTGTTTCCATGAATCATCCCATTTCATCATGACAGCCTGCTTGAGTTAGGATATTATGGGTATTAAAATACCCATCTTATAGATGAGAAAACTGAAGTTTAGACGGAGTGAGAAACTGGACTATGGTCATGGAATTATATCCATGTGACAAGCACCCCATAGCTCTAGTGACTCCAAGGCCCCTCCATAGGCCAGCTCTCAATTTTCACAGATAGGAAGGGGAAAAAAAGCATTTCCCCAGGAGGAAACCTACCTGTGCTATGCTGCTGGGAGCTTTCTCAGTCAGAAACACAGCTCCAGCTGGGCTCTAGGTTCTCAGCAGGGACCTCTCAACCTGAGCCAATAGTCCTGGGCTTTATTTTATGGTAATAAAAGGAGCACATGGACTCATGTGGAGCATTGCCAGCTAAGTTTCCCAGTTTCCTGATTCATTATATGTACCTGGATATACCCAAATGGGAGAAGAATCCTCAGGAAGCCAAAATAACCTTCATGATTGTTAGGCTGCAACACTGAAAAATAGCACATCTGTGGTGGAGAAAAGCCTTTTGGTTGGCTACAAGAAGATCTAGTAGAACAGCTTGGGGAGACTTTTTAATAACTGAAAGGGCAGAGACTGCCAGTTCAGTTCAAGGATAATACTTAATAAGTTCAAGGATATCTATTACCTGATCCTTTTGTTTGAATGCCTTGCCTCCTTGTTCTATTGGGGATCATGCCTGGTCAAATCCCAGCCTTAGGTGTCTCTCAACAAGGCTTCCAACTTTGCTTTTTGTGTGGCTAAATGAAGTTGAAGAAAGTCCCCAAACTAAGTTCACTGGGTCCATTATATCTTGGTGTTACATAGTCCCAACTTGGCCCTTAGTGCAGAAAGGCAATCCTTTTGCATCTCTCTAATTGACTTACAATGCCATAACCACAGCAGTGATTCCAAACATTTTCATTCACTTTCAAGGCTCCCCCAGGACCTCCTTTCCCCATCCTCTGAATTGAGGATTTCACTTAATACTTCATTGAAAAAAAAAATGAGGCCATGGATAGACCTCCCTCTTCCCTTCTCATTTCATCTCAATTAGCTATCTTCCCCGTTATTTCCTGTACTCTGTTTCTCATTGAGAGGTGGCCCTTCTAGCCAAGGGAACCCTCTCTGCTTAAGGTTAAATTTAGTGGTTGGACTTCTGTGAAATAAAGTGGCCACCTAAGTTATTATATCTCAAGTTATGATTTTTTTTACCAAGTTATGATTTCTTTTACCAAGATGGAAGCTAATCTCTTAAAAATTAGGAAAGTAGTCATCCTTTTTCACTCACCGAAACAAGTAGTCCAGGAGTCAGAATCTAAGTTGAAGCCAGGATCCAGGCAGCAGCCTCCAGTGAAGTTTCCTCGAAGTCTATCTCCAGGAGACACTCTCCACTAGACTCAACTTCAGGAGACAGGCCCAGGCCAAGGATTTCATGGCTTTTATGGTGCTTTCCTGTCCCTGCCCCTTTTTACCGGGGCCAATCACAGCCTCCAAATTGTCTAGCACTGCCCAGGGGCAGTGTCTGTGGGACTGACTTCTCACCTCTAAAGGTGTTAACTCTCCTCCTGGGATGCACAGGTTTCTGAGTTGTCACCTTTGGATTCACACATTTCTGACTGTGTGAACTCTTAAAAGAATTCAAAAGTTTCTGGCTGTTTGAGTTAAAAAAAAAAAAAAAAAAAAAAGGGTGGAGCTCTCCAAGTACCTTACTGGCTTCTCACCTAACACAAGTAGAATGTGAATTCACTAAGTGGTTTATGAGCTTCTCCACCTCTTTCAAGCTTGTGTTGATTCAGTCAAAAGGTAGCCAAAGAGGGGGCAGCTGGGTAGCTCAGTGGAGTGAGAGTCAGGCCTAGAGACAGGAGGTCCTAGGTTCAAACCCAGCCTCAGCCACTTCCCAGCTGTGTGACCCTGGGCAAGTCACTTGACCCCCATTGCCCACCCTTACCAATCTTCCACCTATGAGACAATACACTGAAGTACAAGGGTTTAAAAAAAAAATACTAAAAAAAAAAAAAAAAAAAAAAAAGGTAGCCAAAGGAAAGTTAATCCTGTCTTCACAATCTATGGAAGTACTATAGTAGGGACACTTAAATTATTGTTAACCAAAATTTTAACTCCAACTAGGTAAAGAAAATAAGTATTCCCTTTTCACAAATGTAAACTCAGAATAGACAAAGAGAATCATGAATTTCCTTTCACACATCTTTTATACTAAAGCTATCTTCCTTCTGCATCATCTTGTCTACTCTCCTATCCCTACTCTCTGATCTTCTCCTTCTACCTCTCTACTGGCTCCCTGCCTTCTGCCTACAAACCAGCCCATACATGAATCCTCCATCCTTATCAGAATTTTACCTGATGCTCAGTAAGTTTTGTTGACAATGCTCTCTCCTAGTTCTCCTGACTGCTCCTTCTCAGTCTCCTTGTCTAGTTCTTCACTGAAATCTCCTGAATTTAACAGAGTGCCTGGCACATAAGTGCTTAAGAAATGTATGTTGACTGACTGCCTACTGAGTGTTGTGTAGAGATGGATGCATGGAATCCCTGCAAAGATAGAGGGACAGCCTCACCCAGAATTCCAGGGGACCCCCCTGGAGAACTTTGGGTGAGGGGGCAGTTGAGAGGGGTTGGGAGTTCCTTTCTGGGGGGTTGAAGTGAGCAGACACACTGCTCCAGACTTGAGGGTTCACCTGTGTGGCCATTGTGGCATAAGCCAGTGTGGTTTCTACACAAGGGTCAGCCTGTTTAATAAGGTTTATCAACTTCATCAACTTCAATACAACAAATATTTAGTGATTAGAGAGTAAAAATATTCATCATTAGCAAGAGAGCCAGTTTTAGTTAAGTGCCCTTCACCCCCTCCTGTGGGGGGAAGGGCAGTTTCAACCTAACAGCTCAGAGTCACCTTTCCTTATCCTAAAACCTTCATTAACTTTTTAGTTTCCCTTATTACTTCTTAATATTAGCTATACCTTCAAATCTGTGCCTGGAAATTATTTGGGGGAATACTCACAACTCAGTCTGGACATCTAGTTTGAATCCTGTCTGCTGCCAGTTTTAAGAAGATCATTTATCTTTGTCCTCATCAGTTAGATAACTAGTTTCTACTTATTTCTCTATCAGACCTGTGAGGAATATAAATTAAAGAAAGGGAACATCATTGGGGTTCAGCCATAACAGAAGCTTACCAGAAGAATCCCTCTTCCAACTGAAAAACAGCAACTGTTTAGGGGGGAGGGGTTTGAGATCCAGGAGTGTCTAACCCCCTCCTTTTTCACTGAAGCTTGTCAATCAGTGTTTGTGACTTGAAGGTCTATTGGCCCAGACACATTTATCTGCTTCTCCAAATTATCTGTTATTATCATCATAACACAGAGTGCCTGGCACATAAGTGCTTGAGAAATGTATGTTGACTGACTGCCTACTGTGTGCACAGGTAAGGTTTTCCATGGAAAGACATCAGTGTTGTATACTACAGTTTCTTTTGGATTCTAGCTTGAGGCTTTGCTGAGAGCTGAGCATTCACCATTTTCCCTTGCCAAGATAGTCTACCCATGTGTGGAAGGTGTGGCACAAGTGCCCCATCATACAAGGGGTATATTTCGCACTGTATTTGGGTGTGCTTATAATACTTGGAAGTGGAATGCTTTATTTTTACTTCTCTCAGAGAGAATTGAGAAAGACCCTACAGAGGCAAGTAAAAGATTCATCTCAGCTTCTCCAAGCACAACACACTTCCTGTCCAACAAATGCCACTTCTACTATATAACAACCCAGGGAACTACAAGCTCAGCTTGATTGTAACTCAAGACTAGACAATATGGAGGAGAGCAAAGGAGAGAAAATGGCTTCTATAAAAATCCTTGGAAAGTGTTTTAAAAAAAGAAAACAAAAAACAAAAAGAACTCCAGGGCAAGGGAGACTTATCTTTCCATACCTCCTCATTATCAGAGTCTTTGCCCCACTCTGACCTATAAAACTCTGCCCCTCCCACTACTCCACTGGATCCTCCCCCAGTTCCTGCTGAGGACCCAAACTTTCCCCTTACCTTCCCCAATAATCACCAAACAAGGAACCTAGAGGCAGGAACACAAAATTATATGGCCCAAAGCTTATTCCCCTAAGGGAAGTACCCACCTTTAATAAAAGTGGGGTGTTGTTACCTATTGTTATAATAAATGATACTACTCTACTAGATGTATGTAGATGAAGTATAGAGAGAGAGGATGAGATGACACCTCTCTTGTTTATAACAGTTGCCCAGGCAGAATCCTTTAGGTCAATGGATGATATCCCTTCAGGACCCACCTGGGGTTAATTGATATTATTTAATGGGCTCTTTAGCTTGGTAATGTTGGTATCTGACTGAGTCTCTCCATTCCCAAAGAAGCTTTGAATAACCACTTTAGGAAGGTACTTTAAAACTTTGATTGTATTTAACAAAGAAGGATAATGGGATTGGATAGAGGTATTGGAGACCCTAATTAAATGGATAATGATGAATCTCTAAACTGTAGGCATGTAAATGCATTATAATGGTTAGCTTCTCTCTGGCACAGCCTGGCCACAGCCACACCAGAGTAGGCAAACTGCTGTAGATGTTTCAGCTTCTTCTTCACTAGATGATATGCCTAACCAGTTTGAGATAACCACCCCTTCCACCCTCTTCTTCTTCTCCTGCCCACTTCCCGGATCCCTCCCGGGCCCTGGGAAACCTAGATAACTAAGATGATCGACTTCCTAATATCTAAGGGAAGTAGAATCAGAGATGATGGTTTGGGTACAGGTTGTTGATGTTACAGGAACAAACAGGAGGAGTTTGCAAGGCTGAGTCTGCAAGTCTCAATCCCACAAAAGACCAGGATCCACTGATCTCAGGTCTCAGGGAAAGAAAAGGAACCCCTGCCAGGGCTGCCAGGGTGGTTTTATACCCCCCTGGGCCAACTGCCCTCTCCTGTGTCCTCATGCCCCTCTGGGAACATTCTGATATCCAACTGATCCACCTGTCAATCACAGCGTGGACTCCTGACTCCCAGAGATTCAATATAACACTATAAGATACCATACACCCTTTAACCCTCAAGATTTAGCTAGATTCAAAGAAAATATGCCTACTTTTGAGTCAGAACCAATCTTAGTTATGAAAAAATTAGAGAATATGTTCCAGACTTATGAACCCAATTGGAAGGATGTTGAAAATCTTTAGAACAGTTTCTGACAAACAGTGAAAAAAGTAGAATCATCTCTCTGGTCAATCAGAAGAAAGGTAGGGGAGCAATTAAGTGGCTCCTCCAGGACCCGAAATGGAATTACAATTCTGACTTACATTACACAAGATTATGCAATGGCAGAGAAGCATTATTGTCAGCCATGAAAGCCTGCTCTGATACGCCTAAAAACTGGTCAAAATTCAGAGAGACCATTCAATATACCAATGAAACTCCCTCCCAGTTTATGGACAGGTTTATTGAGGTGGGCAACATATGTATGGACTTTTATTTGACCAGAGAACAAGATATTAGACAGGTATGTAGACAATTCGTTGATAATTGTTGTAAAGTGGTCAAAGACTACTTTGAAACTGACTGCCTGAACTAGGAATCTATGGATCTTGAGGAACTGAGGAGGGTAGCTTCTTATGTTTTTAATGGCCGTGCACAAAGATGTGAGGAAAATAGTGACTCAGTAGAGGATTTAAAGACAGAAGTTAAAATGCTAAGAGAAAAACTGAAAAATTGGGAAAAGACCATAGCTCCTCTCCAAGAATCTAACTATCGATCCCTTACCTGCCATTTCTGTGAGAAGGGCCATACAGTGATAAACTGTAGGAATTTGTTAAGAGTAATCAGAAACCAGTTGAATAATAACTCTGGAAATAATAAGAATAATAATTATATAATGATTCCAGGAATTGCAACTTTAGGAGTGATAAAAATCCTAGGAATAAAAATCAGGAAGATGATAACTCATACAAAATGATCCAACAACAATACATAAAAAGTGGAGCTCATCCACGCTATACCAAGGGTGACAATCCCCCTCAGCATGGGAGATCCCAGAAAAATGCCCACGCTACAGATCTAGAGGAATTGAGGAGAGTAGCTGTATATGTATTTAATGGTCAAGAGAGGAAAAATGAAGATGAGCCCATTGTAGTCATAAATAAATTTGAAAGCATTCACTGCTCTTATAATCTCTGGAGATCTGGAAGTCAACTCAACTGAAGTCTTCAGAGTAACGGCTGGTCTAGCCTAGTGAACTCTCCCCTTCCTGCTGCTGCTGGTGCCAGCATCACTGCCTCTGCCATCCCTCTCACCAAGTCTACCCAAGATGAGCCAGACATGCTGGACAGGGAAGAGAGCCAATATGCTCCCAGAGATCACCACAACTGTGGAGTTCCTCTCCAACTTGTTGAGGACCCAGGGCTGTGTAAGTGAACAGAGGCTACATGTTTTCAGCAGGGCCCTTCAAGAGGCACTAACAGAACACTATAAACACCACTGTTTCCCAGAAAAGCCATTGGAAAGTTCAGGGTACCATTGCATCTTAATCAACCACAAGATGGACCCCATCATCAGCAAGGTAGCCAGGCAGATTGGACTCAGCATGCCTCAGCTGTACTACCTGCTGCCCAGTGAGTTGATCCTTTGGGTGGACCCCTATGAACTGTCCTACCAAATTGGGGAAGATGGATCAATTTGTGTCCTCTACAAGGCAGGGCCTACTCCATCATCTTATGGACTTCTCACTCCATGACCTACACCCAGGGGACAAAGTGTACATAACTTCTAGCACAATGGAGGAACTCAGCCTGCCTGAGAAGGTCCATTTCAAGTACTGCTAACCACTCCAACAGTTATAAAAATTGGAGAAAAGGACTCTTGGATTCATTGTTCACATGTAAAGAGAGCACCTTCTATTGAAACTGATTGACTATATCCTATCATAAGCATCGAGATAATAGTCCATAGAAAAGTGGACACCATTTTTGGGAACTCATTGAATTCCTGAATTTTATTTTACCATTGCCTTTTACTTTTCTAATAGAATATTTGATTTTTTCCTTTTTTAAATTTCTTATACTTAAAATACGTATAATCAATATTACTTTTTGATTTTACAGTAATATAAGTTTAAAATATATTTTCTATAATATTAATGCATTCCCAAAGGCTTTAGACTATGGGAACCTGTCATTTATTGATAAATGTTATGGGACTATGATTAATGTTTATGTCAAATTCCAGGAAATGGGATCAAAAAGGAGCACAGACTTCATCTGCACAGTGCCATAGAAGCACAAACTTAAACTGAATAGTTCCATGGAGCACAAGTTCAAAAAAAAAAAAAGACCATAACAATCCAAGTAGGACTGTTGAACTTCTTTGCCAATACTAAAGGACTTAAACCTAGTGTGAGACTCAAAATTCCGGTGCTTGATATATGTTAAGATATAGGACACTTCGTACTACACTGCCAGTCAAGTACCGAAGGTTGGTCATTATTCTGGCTCCCCTATCCCTGAGAATGAAGTAAAATCATACCTGGGAATGACACTTCCTTTTTACATAAAAATCTAGTGCTTTTTTTCTCTTATGATATGGCAACTTGCTGTAGTCTTGGCTGCCAATGGGTAAGTGCAATATTGCTGCATTTTGTCCAGATTTATGGGACAGAATTTACTTTAATTGGACCCTAATATGTGGTGAGTATAAAGATTGAATCTTCCTGAACTTCTCTTAAGGAACTTCCCTTTCAAAAGAGACTCTGTGACTGAAGCTTTTGCTTCATTTGCCTCCAGAACCCTTTGGCCCTCCCAGCCTCTGGCCCTTGGACTTTCCAGGCTTAACCCAAGGCCAAATTTTCCTCCACTGAGGGTTAATTAGATCTACTCAGATTAAACTAGGGGATTGGAGCAAATTACCTACTGTGTTAGATTACTTATCCTATCTTATCCTCTATTATTTCCTTATTTCTTCTTCCTCTTCTCATTTGTAAATAAATTTCCATAAAAAGCATTTTAATTTGAGGTTATTCTTTAATTGGGTATTGATAATTGTTATATCCCCTGGTGACCAAACCTTTTAATATTTATCAATCAAAGCCCCTTTTTACCCCTTACAATGGACTGTCTTGGTTAGTGAGATTGGGAGTACCTGAATTCTTGGAGAAGTCCTTAGCCAGCTTCCAAAAGACAGTGGAATAATCCAGGACTAATTATCTTTCTTGGCAGAACCTAGCTGTACATTGAGCAGGCAGTCAATTAACTAATAATCATTTAGTAAGTACTTGCTATGAGCCAAGCACTGTCCCAAGGGTAGGGAATTTGGATGAAGAATCAAACAAGGAGGGGGCAGCTGGGTGGCTCAGTGGATTGAGAGCCAGGCCTAGAGACAGGAGGTCCTAGGTTCAAATCTGGCCTCAGACACTTCCCAGCTGTGTGACCCTGGGCAAGTCACTTGACCCCCATTGCCTACCCTTACCAATCTTCCACCTATAAGTCAATACACAGAAGTTAAGGGTTTCAAATTTAAAAAAAAAAAAAGAATCAAACAAGGAGAATGAGAAAAAGTAGTCATACACCTCAGAGAACTAGGAAAGAAAATTGTCATGAAAGCCTAGGGAAAAATCAAATGATATATTATAGAGCAGTCATGGGCCTCTTTGTACGCAGAATTCAGGAGCCAAAAGGCAGGGAGAGGCCAAATATTAAGAAAATTTGGGAAAATAGAGTGGACAATCTGTTGCAAAGGAAAGGATGGACTGACATCAAAGGTGCATATAGAAGGGTTTCCCTTACCAAAGAATAGGTCCACCTCTTCAAAAGAAAAAAGGGTAAAGGACATAATGGGAGAAGACATCAGATTTATTTGAGGTGAGGAGGGAGAAAGAGGGACCTATGTCCAAGGATTCAATTGTTTTTTTAATATGAAGTTAAATCCTCAGCTAAGTGGGTAAGGAAGAGGGGATGCTGTTGGAGGCTTGAGAGGCATGAAAATGTTTTTAATATCCTACTGTTGATTGGAGATATGAAAGAATTGTCTTTCTGCAGTGAGAGCCCTGTTGAGGTTATGTAAGAAATAGGTAATGGACCAGGTTAGCATGGATTGCTGACTTTCTCCAGATTCCTTTAACAGCACATGAAAAGGAACAAAAGAAGAAGAAGAAAAAAGCAACGGTGGTGGGAGAAATCCAAGACTGGGGTTTAACAAGGCATGATCCCTGCCATGTTCCAAATACTAATAGAAGCATAATGGGACAATCTTTTTTTTTTTTTGACAAAATTTATTTTTATTTTTTCTTACATTAAAAAATTTTAAAACATTTATTAATATTCATTTTTAACATGGTTACATGATTCATGCTCCTACTTTCCCCTTCACCTGCCGCACTCCCCCTACCCATGGCCGATGCACATTTCCACTAGTTTTGTCATGTGTCCTTGATCAAGACCTATTTCCAAATTGTTGGTGGTTGCATTGGTGTGGTAGTTTCGAGTCCACACCTTCAATCATGTCCACCCCAACCCATGCGTTCAAGCTGTTGTTTTTCTTATATGTTTCCTCTCCTGCAGTCCTTCCTCTGAATGTGGGTAGCATCTTTACCATAAATCCCTCAGAATTGTCCTGGGTCATTGCATTGCTGCTGGTACAGAGGTCCATTACATTCAATTTTACCACAGAATGTCAGTCTCTCTGTACAGTGTTCTTCTGGCTCTGCTCCTTTTGCTCTGCATCAGTTCCCGGAGGTCTCTCCAGTTCGCCTGGAACTTTTCCAGTTTATTATTCCTTTTAGCACAATAGTATTCCATCACCCGCATATACCACAGTTTGTTCAGCCATTCCCCAATTGAAGGACATACCCTC